>NC_066880.1:21378970-21678970 GCF_022985175.1 Labeo rohita
GAGACGAATAACCGTCCAAATTCAAACAGAAAAGAGCGGCATCGGCCTTCGGTCGTAAGCAAACTCATGGGCCGACCTTTGATGAGCTGGCAAAATAGAGCACACTCGCCTATGCCCGGCCGATCCTTATTAGATCTTAGTTTATGAGGCCGACGTTCTGCTCACGGGCCGACGTCGGCCAGACGTACGTGTGCTGTCTGGGGATAAGCCTTTCTAAGCCTGTTGTCCAACAAAAGAGAACATTATAACTTATTTTTACTTCACAGCATCAGTCGAGTGTTTGAAATAACGTCCTTTTGTGATCTGATGTGGCTTCTTATCACAGAATGAAAGAAAATATATTCTACACTGTATGTCGGTTATGGCTTACAAATATCATTATGAAAATATCCGAGATGGCTTGAAGAACACAAATAAACTATATATTATTGCAGACGAGTGTTTATTGTACTTACACTTCATTCAAAATGTTTAACGTTATGCCTTTATCCATATTAGAGAAGCTGGAACTGAACGTAAATCAGTGCTACTTCTTTGAGGCATATGTGAATTTTCTGCTCGAGGGCGCCCTCTGGCGTCCAGTATGAATGAAACCCATCCTATTTTGCGGAAAACATAATACCTCTCTCAAAAGAATATTAAGCTAACATTTAATAATCCACGCTTTTTCCAGTGTACAGAGGTTTACAGAAGTATTTTGTTGTTAATTAGATGCAAAAAAACACTGATGTGGCAAGCTATCAAAACCGAACCGAACCGAAAACCATGGTTAAAAACCGAGGTACGTATTGAACCGTGGACTAACTGTATTGTTGCATCCCTAATTTCTACAAATAATTACTATAGAATAACTAGAGAATTATCAGTAGTCACAGAAAAACAGTCAGTTTTTCCTTTTCGTTTTTGTGCCTACAAAGAGGACTTCAGTTTTACCACTATTAGTTTAGGGAAATTGGATGAAAACCAGTTTTTAAAGGAGAAGTTCACTTCCAGAACAAAAATGTACAGATAATTTACTCACCCTCTTGTCATCCAAGATGTTCATGTCTTTCAGTCGTAAAAAATTATGTTTTTTTTTTTTTTTTTTTTTTTTTTTTTTGGAGGAAAACATTTCAGGAATTATCTCTATATAGTGGACGTCAATGTGCCCCCAAGTTTGAACTTCCAAAATACAGTTTAAATGCAGCTTCAAATGTCTCTAAACGATCCCTGCCGAGGAAGAATCTAGCGAAGCGATCGGTCATTTTCGAAACAAATTGACAATTATATACTTTTTAACCTCACATGCTCGTCTTGTCTCGTCTCTGCGATGCGCATGTGTAGTCTTTGTAATCCGGGTCAATACAGTTAGGGTATGACGAAAAACTCCCGTCTCGTTTTCTTCTTCAACGTCAAAATCGTCCTACATCACTGTTTTACCTTTTTTGGTAAAGGGCGTTTGATCTTCTGTGCATGTTCACTTTGTAAACACTGGGTCGGTACTTCTGTAGTGATGTAGGACGATTTTGAAGTTGGGGAAGAAAACGAGATGGGAGTTTTTTGACATCCTCTAACTGTATTGACCGTATTGAAACCGGAAAAGAAACAGAGTTCATACATACTTAGAAATTGTCAATTTGTTTTGAAAATGAACGATTGTTTTGCTAGATAAGACCCTTCTTCCTCGGCTGGCATTGTTTAGAGTCATTTGAAGCTGCATTTAAACTGCATTTTGGTAGTTTAAACTTGGGGGCACCATAGAAGTCCACTATATGGAGAACATTCCTGAAATTTTTTCCTCAAGAAACATAATTTCTTATCGATTGAAGAAAGAAAGACACAAGCATCTTGAATGACAAGGGGGTGAGTAAATTATCTGTCAATTTTTGTTCTGGAAGTAAACTTCTCCTTTAATTCTAGCTAAACAGCTAAACAGGGAAAGCAGAGGAAGGGTAGAACTAGGCTTGGAAGACAGGTAGAGCTGGGTTCCATCAGAATAGCAGTGAAAGTGAATACCATATTTCTATAAATAATAGATAGTTTATAAATAATAAATAGAATAGGGTTTAAAACACCAGTGGTAACTTGACATGACTTTAAAAATTTGATGCTGTGTGAGATTGTATCAAAGGCCGCTCTCACATCGAGCAAAAGATACCAGAATCCACTGCCATCAGCAGATTTTGACATAAGCAATTTCTGTTCTATACTGTATATAGAAGATTAAAATTTAGATTAAAATTGCGTAATCAATTTGGTATACTGTGACACTCCAGTATTTCAAAGATAAACAGTAAGTATATTTCTTTGTGAATTGTAAGACCAGACTTGGCATGCAAATGCTCCAGCGAACAAACTTTAGTTTTAAGATGGTGTAGATTTCTTTATATGATGTGGATTAGATGACCCCACAACTTCCAGAAGAAGATGTAAGGCTGGTGGACGTTCAGCAAGGCAGAAGCATAATTGAAATAGTTGCCCCGCGTATATTGCAGAATCTACACCACCAGAGAGTATACAGAAGATAGGATGATCTAGGTGAATACAGACCATCAGCTTGTTAATCTTCATCGTTTCCCACAACCAGAGCATCAGCGTCATTAGATCCATCAGGCAGACAAGAGACATTAAGATCTTGCACAGATTACATATCATACCTTATGTCAGATATGCAAGGTGGATACAAGAGATTACATCCATTGTTGATGGAATTGTAATGTAATTAAAGTCTGGTGGGCTAAAATTTTGATCAAATTGAGTTCGGTCTTGGAGTTAAACCTATTATTAGTACTTGCTACTAGATCTTCCTTGTAAACTAATTTCCAATAAACATGCCAGACCACCGGGAAAAAGTATAACAGAGATTATTCCTTTTCTGCTCTTGATATATTTTATTTACTCCAGTCCTTACAAATAATTGTATCGCATTTGGATATACATCAATAATATTAAGGCTTCTCCCTGTGATATGTTGTGTATGACATAGTGTCCTAAATTTGTGTGGTTTGTTGTTTATTCAATTATTTATTTATTTATGTATGTATTTATTTATTTATTTGTTGTCTTTAATGTGTTTTTTTTTGTTGTTGTTTTGTTTTTTTACTATGTGTCATTCACTGTTGCTTTATTGTTGTGTTGTAAAGTGTTAAAGTTAAAAGGATTATTAGAAAAAACTAATATACTTTTAAAATTTTAATGTAAGATAATGGTGATATTTCCAGACTGATCTAGGATCAAAGATATGATCAGAGTTAAATTGTATCTGCATAAGGGCAGATCCAGCATTATGGATGTGACATTTTGCGTTATGGATGTGACATATAACTGCTTAGAGACTGGATTTATGGTATTACCAATATACTAAACCGTCTGTTTATATTTTAATAAACCCTTGTTAATAGAGTCTGAACATCAGAAAAATATCAGTCTATGCACAAGTTTTCTATGTCAAAAAAGGGAAATAATCATGCATTACTGATGTGACAAAAAAAAGACAAAAAAAGAGACTACATACTTTGTAGGATTTCTGCGAATTAAAATGCACAAACCAGATGCAATAATACCAAACAAATAGAGAAGCAATGGCTCTTCACAGAACATATAATTGTTACTTCATTTTAATTTCAACTTGTCTGTTTATGAGAAATATGTTATGGATGTGACAAGCCTGAAAACAGCACTTACCGGACTATGAAAAATCATGCACTAAAAATAAATAAAAAGCTTCAAAAACTTTAAAAGAGACCTCACATGGATATTTGAACCACTAAATGTTGACATCTGTGCTATCAGTATAGTAAAAACCTTTGGTAAAAATTTACCTTTTTCATGATAAGGTTGACCTTTGCATGGAATTATCCATTTGTGGTTTTAAACCGTACATTGTGTTATATTTCTTTATGGACAGACACTGTCTACTTTCATTTGCCCCCGCTGGATGGACAGCAGAAATGTGTTTATGGAGTTTCTTGCTACAGACAGATGGAGGCTAAGGTTTGTCCATGAATAATTTATACTAATTGCTGTCACGTTTTTGCTGTTGTTGTGTTTGCTGAAAGAAAGAAAGAAAGAAAAATCTGAATTAATCAGTATTAATTAGTTGCTTGTTATCATGCATATTACTAGCATATTGGCTGTTTATTAGTACTTATATACTTATTCTGTATGACCATATTCTAGATCCCTTAACCCTATCCTACACTTAACATAACTACTACAACAACTACCTTACTGTCAACAAGGAGAAAATTAGAAGTTTATTGAGAGAAAACTCTTAGATATTAGTGAATTTGCATTTCCTAATCTAAAGTGTAATGTTAATTTGTAATTGATGTAGTGCAGGGGAGCATAAGCCATAAGCTGTAAAAGAATCATATTATGTCTAATCTGATATTTATTGTAATGTTTCCTATTATAGGCACTGAAAGTACGTGAAGCAGATATCACAAGAGAGACTGTTCAGAAGAGTGTTTGTGTTCTCAGTCGATTGGTAAGACATGTTTATGGAAGAAAAGCCTTTATTTACATAAAATGCCTGCTTGATTCTGCAGATTAATGTAATGTATTGTTGTTTCAGCCGCTGTTTGGTCTGATACAGGCTAAACTTCAGCTAATAACTCATGCTTACTTTGAAGAAAAAGATTTCTCTCAGATCTCCATCCTAAAGGCAAGATCCTTCACACACATTTCATTGTCTAATATACTACGAACTAATACAGCAAGTAAAAATGATTTACATCTTATGAGATGCATATTATTTTTGTCAGATTTGTTTTAAGATGTAGAAGTCATATCAGTGTTTAAAAAATAAAACAAGAAACCCCTAGAAAACAGTCCAAAAAAAAAAATAAACTGCTGAAAACATGCACTGCCATTGTCGTTTCAAACAGGTTTTGACAGTATTATATTTCTGTATCACTTCGTCAAATTATTTCAATTGTTGAAGACCTGTGTAGTCTAGCACAGCGAACAAACCAAAAAAAACAAAAAGACATTAGAATAAATATGACAAATAATTTCCATTTGGAACACAAAATTACCTTTAATTAGTTAATCTCTCTCTCTCTCTCTCTCTCTCTCTCTCTCTCTCCCACATATGCAAAACACACACCGAAACCTGTTGTCAGCTCTGCCCTGCGAATTAATAATTTTTGTTACTGAAAAGCTACATGACATTTCTCAGTACTGAGGTGGTAACGTTATTTTTTTACAGCTTTGCTGTTAGTTGCGTCAGTACATCTTAAGTGGTCCAATGGAGGTTGCATAACCATTTTTCTTATTTTTTTTATTATCTGCTTGTATAGGTTGCAAAACCACACATTTTTGTTATTTTTATTTTACTTGGTTAAACGAAGGCAGCCATTTTTGTGTCATGGTGCAAAACAAATATTAGTTAATACAGGTGTTTGCAGAAACCTAAATATCTGAGCTTAGCTCAAATGTGTCATTTTGTGTCATAAGCCAAATTTTTGATAGCTCCAGGGGGTTGTTAAAACTATGGTACTCAGTGCATTATGAGTGTTGAAGTTTCTCTACCTTTCTGGTAAAAGAGAAAGCTACAGCCCCTTTTCTGTTTTCTGTAGTCATGTAGCACCAGAGTTAAAAAAAAATGTCTTTGTTGCCCATTTTGCCAGTTGTGAATTACCCACAGATGTCAGTATAAAAAGACAGCGGTCATATCAGCCAGGAGCAGAGAATTACTCAATGCATCTTTCATGTATTTTTGTTTTCGGTTCTCTATAGGAGCTCTATGATCATATGAACAGATCTTTAAGCTGTACAGCGCTAGAGGGTTCTCAGATTTATTTGGGTAATTCAAAAACACTTTTCACTACCATAATTTAGTAATTCAAGAACCTGCTTTTCAAAAATATAATTGATCATTTAACCTCTAAATGACAGTATTTTTGTACTAAAGGTATGTCTGCCAGAGATTTGATTCTGCACTTTAAACACAAGGTAAAGGAATGTATTCTTTTTGAATACTGCTTCATCCTTTTGCATAATATATTTTAGTTTCGATCTTTGTTATGAAACTTGCAAGTCTGCTTTTGGACTAAATGCTGTGTTGTTTCTCTTTATTTGCTGTAGGTTCTGATTCTATTTAAACTGATTCTGCTGGAAAAGAAGGTTATTATTACCATCTCATTATACACTTTGTAGTAAAGTGGTTTCTAATGGAGGAGTCTTGTCTTAAATTCACAAATGTTTACTATCTCCCTATAGATCCTATTTTATGTGAATCCGGTGAAGAGATTGGTTGAAACTCTGATGACCGTCCTGTCATTGTTTCCAGGTAAAAAGGTTGTGATCTTTTGCCAGATTTGTATAGGTGGGTGTGTTATTCTAACTAAAAAAGTGACTTAAAAATTTAAAAATAACACATTAACTTGACAGTAACAAAACACTAAAAATGTTATTAAATTATCTAATACAAATAAATTGTTTAATGATAATCAAATGTTGACTTTTAATTGCACATTATTTGATCTGTTAATTATTTTATTAAATGTTAAAGACAGTGTAGGTGATTTGGTTCAAAAACATTTTGCGCTATGCTGGTTGGAAGTCTCTTCACATCCCAATAGCAATTACTAAGTTAAGTGGTCTAAATGTATTTATATATATTTATATCGTCTGCGGAAGACATAGGACCATAAAATGTTCATCCAGTCATATCCTTCAGTTCGAGGACTACGGCTGTCCTACCTCTGCACACCATTCGTACACACGATACCTCATCAGCGCTTTCCATTACTGCAGACTGAGTGAGAATAGAAGGCGTTGTTATTGTAATATAATTTGCTTTGTACTGTAAGGTTTAATTTTGTCATGTGTGAAACATGCTGCATTGTTTCGATTAACAAGATTGGCCAAACTCTATGTTTAGATAATTCCCAAAAGTAACTTTTATTTTGTGAAAGATGGCAGAGCTCCAGCCCATCAAGACAATCCACTTCTATAAATAAATAATGAAACTATCTCTAATTTGCCAATTCTTGAAGTGGAGCAAATTTTATGGTGATACATGTCTGGCTAGGTGAGATTAGTTGGTTGAGAATTACTTTTGAGAATGTTATTTTCAAGTTTTGTAAAGTATGTATAAAGTATGTATTTATTTTTTTAGGTATAATAGAGCATGGCCTGGCAGATTCCTCTCACTATCAGCCCCGGAGGAGCGTCTCAGAGGACTTCAGTTCACCAGAAATCATATCTGTAGATGAAGAATCACTCTCTATATCTGCTACAGATATTGCTGACATATCAAAAGACCTTGAGGGCACATATGATGCCAGTGACCAGCCCGATCAGTCAAAGCCTTGTAACACTACTGTGGACACACACTACCTTCAGCCTCATCCAGGAAGCTTGCTGGACTCAGAGTGTGAATGGGAGACGCTGGAGCCTCATGTGATGGATGAGACGGAAGGGAAAGTAGACATAGCTCATTCAAATAAGTTTGACACAGATTCAGGGCTGCCAATAACAGTACAGCCACAGTCGGCCACAGGACAGGGAACGTTGACCTCGGGCCTGGTATCTGGGCTGCAAGAGGACCAGTATGGATTACCACTCGCTATCTTTACAAAGGTATGCACGCAAAACACAATCCACATTCACCATACTCTTTAGAGACTTTAGAGACCATACTCTACAACTCTTTAGGGACTCTGCACTTCAAGTTAAATTTTATTATAATATTTTTCAATATATATATGTTAGAACTGTATATACTATGTGTCATCCAAATACCATAGTATGAACAATTGCTTTTAATTATTTCTGGATTACCTCAATGCCACATTGGCTAATAAAAACAACTGTTAGATATTTCTATATTTGGCTGAGCATGCTTTTGGGTGGCCAATGTATTAGATTTCTTACATATAAAAAAATACATAAAATAAGTAAGCTTGAAGGTAGTAGTGCAGCACATTTTCTCAACAGCAATGCATTTCTGCCTTCAGAGATTCTTAAAGGAGAAGTTCACTTAAAAAAACAAAAACAAATGTCTTTCTGTCTTCAGTTGTTTGTTTGTTTTTTTTTTTGTTAATTTAAAAACATTTCAGGATTTCTCTCCATATAGTGGACTTCTATGGGGCCCACGAGTTTGAACTTTCAAAATGCAGTTTAAATGCAACTTCATAGGGGTCTAAACTATCCTAGCCGAGGAAGAAGGGTCTTATCTAGCGAAACAATCGATTTTTTTTTCAAAATTTTTTTTCAATTTATACAATTTTCAACCTCAAATGCTCGTCTTGTCTAGCTCTGCATGTACTCTGTGTATCCTGGTTCAAGACAGTTAGGGTAGGTCGAAAAACTCCCATCTCATTTTCTCCTCCAACTTCAAAATCGTCCTACATCACTGCAGAAGTACCGAACCAGTGTTCACAAAGTGAGCGTGCAAAGAAGATCAAACACCCTTTACAAAAAAAAAAGCAAACGGCGATGTACGACAATTTTGAAGTTAGAGAAGAAAATGAGATGGAAGTTTTTCGACCTACCTTGAACTGAAATACACAGAGTACAAGCAGAGCTAGACAAGACAGGCATTTGAGGTTAAAAAATAATATAAATTGTTTTTTTGTTTTGCATTCCTGAATGGAATGGAATCCTGAAACATTTTCCTCAAAAAACATACTTTCTTTACGTCTGAAGAAAGCAAGACATAAACATCTTGGATAACAAGGGGGTGAGTAAATTATCTGCAAATTTTTGTACTAGAAGTGAACTACTCCTTTAATCTTAATTTCATTCTAGAGTTAAACTCTACATTAAAAATTGTACCGGTAAAATACTTTGAGGCTGATGTGTCTTGACTCACCAAGAATGAGATGATGTTGATGATATTTACTTAATGTACTGAGAGAAAAAAGAAAACAGGAAGATATTGCAAGTCCCATAAGTTTGCTATTCCAACACTGCCAAACAAACATCTTTCAGTCTCTGACTGTTTGGCTGGTATCAGCACCCCCTTCTTGCTTGGAATTGCAGCATTTGTAACAGAATTTCCCCCCGTGCCTGCAGTACGAGCACACACTAAGAAAAGATGACAAAATAAGAAAATTTGATTAGAATTAAAATAAGGTAAATAAAATTGTATACAAGTCTCCTACAGGAATCCTTCTTGTGATACTAATGAAACTGTAACAAAATTCAAATACTTTTTTTTTGGTGACTTTCCATTCTTCTGCATGGCTCCTAAGAGAATGATGAGTGGTAGGGTTGTGTAGCTAAGATAATATCTGTATCTGTTGCAATAGCAAAATTATTTGTATTTATATGCATATTCAGGTAAAACCGACTGGTTATATAGACTGAATTTTAAATGTAATTCTAATTCATAAAATTCTACTTTATACTTTTGTTTTTTAATCTAAATAGCTAAATAAATATAATATGTTGTATCTGGTTGCTGTGACAACATGCTTGGTGTGGCACATCAGAAATGACAATGCACCTGATCACATAAACCAGGGGTGTCCAATCCCACTATTGGAGGGCCAATGTCCTGCAGAGTTAAGCTTCAGCCAGCTCCAACACAACTGCCTGGAAGTTTCTAGTTAGTTTGAAAACCCTGATTAGCTGTTTCAGGTGTGTTTATTAAGGGTTGGAGGTAAAATCTGCAAGACAGTGGCCCTCCAGGAGCAAGTTTGTAAGGCATGTATACATACAATTTAAAATTTAATTCACTTCAAATGTGTGTACTTATTTGCAAAGCAACAGAAAAATTAAACATGCCATTTAATCTCACAGCAAATTAGGTTATTGCAGTCTGCATACATAAAGAAGCAACAGCACAAAGGTTAGGACATTACCCTGACAGAACCACTAATTTGCTAGTGTCATAGCATGCATTTGTTCAACCTGCTTCTTTATTGATTGGGCAGTCCAGGATGATGTAATTATGCTATTAAATACAAATAGGGTTTCAAAGTTCAAACTACTTTCTGTAATTCTTTTTGTTCTCTATGGTAGTTCACATTATCGTAATACAGTCATGAAAATCATCCTGTCTGGAAACATACTTCAAAATGATAATAAATTATGCTAAATAATTTAAAATAAATGGCCATAGTGTGCAGTTGGGGTTGGATATTTTAGCTACAGACAATACTAGCAAGCACATAAAGTCATCTCCTCAGACAAACATTTTCAGCAAAGTTAACTGACAAATGTCATAAATTAGAATGCAGAAAGTTTTACTCTAGAAAGTTGTTTGAGATTCTACCAGCAGGGACTAACTACTAACCAACCAAACCCTAACCACTGAATTAATCATGCCAGTTTGAGTTGTTCGACATTTTGACCTCATTGCCTATTTCCCTGTTTCTAGGGTTACCTGTGCATGCCATACATGGCACTCCAACAGCACCACCTGCTGTCAGACATAAGTATTCGAGGTTTTGTTGCCGGAGCGACCAACATCCTCTTCCGTCAGCAGCGGCACCTGAGTGATGCCATTGTGGATGTGAGTCCAAACACTTTTTGTCTTTGCATAATCAATCTAATATTATAGAGGCTATTATTTGATAATATTTGATCTCACAAAGCCTGTCAAGAATATGTGCAGCTCATATTTCATCAAAGTTCACCAAATTCAAGTTCTGTGTATTTTTTGCATTGTGGCATTTATTTTCATGAAAGAATGAAAATAAACACATCACAATGCAAGAATGATTAAAATGATTGTCATACAAATTTGTCATCTAAATTCTCATTACTGTAATGCATCTGTAGTTTTACTTTTATTTATATTTCTCTTTATTCCTCATGATGACTCACATAATTGTAATACAGTCATGAAAATCATCCTTTCTGGAAACATCCCCCAAAATGATGATTAATGATTTAAAATAATATACATGGCCAAAGTGGATTTGGATATTTTAGCTACAGCCAGTACTAATAAATGCATAAAATCCTCTCCTCAGACAAACATTTTATTAAAAAGGAGTGTATGACTTACAGATGGCATAAAGTAGTCGTCTTTACTATTCTGAAGCCACATAGTAGGTCTGTCTGAGAAACAGGCAAAAAGTGAAGTTATTAACTGATAATCTGTTAAGTGTGATTGGATCATTGAGAAGATCTGATTCAGCTAAAATCATTCATCCACAAGTCAGACATTACCAGAGAATTTCTTATTATGAGGGGAGATGCCAATCTCCACGCCTCTAACATTAGGAAAAAGTGTAACGGTCAACTTGGATTGTGTTGTTTTGTCGACCAATCAGATTATAACCTTGATGTTCTTAAATCATTGTCAGAGTTGTCTGACAGCCACTCACTATTTGTGGCTACCATAGAAATTAATGGGAACACATAGTAGTGCACAAGTTGTTTGGCCACTTTTATTGTATATCTGAGGTACTTCAGCATCCTTTCAAAAGCTTGAAAGCTTCGGCCCCCATTCATTGTGATTGCATGGAAAAGCGACTAGCAAATTCACAGCGATGACACATTATTTCATTTATGTGGGTGAACTATTTCTTTAATTGTCTTAAAAATAATGTCATAATGCAAAACAATGCAATCTTAATAGCCTTTAAAATAGGCTTCATTTTATTTATACAATATATGCACATTTTTATTTCTTGATGGTTTTCAACCAAATATCTTCTTGCACATGCTACCTTCGTTGACCTTTAATTATTTTTAAATTTGCATGTGTGCAGGTGGATGAAGCTCGTATTCAGATCCATGACCCAGAGTTGCGCAAAATGCTGTATTTAAGCACAGCTGATCTACGCTTTGCTGATTATCTGGTAAAACATGTCACTGAAAACAAAGAGGATGTATTTCTGGATGGGACGGGCTGGGAGGGTGGAGACGAGTGGATACGGGCACAGTTTGGCCTATATGTCCACTCACTGTTATCTTCTGCTCTACAACAAGGTGCATTATAACACACACACATACACATATCTAACTATTATTAATTTGTGTAAAATGTATTAGAATACCTGTATGCATTATGAATGAACATGAATTAACAGTGACCAGTAGTAATTAAAGTGATGGATAAAGAGTGTATATGGTGAAATGTTTTTTGAAACAATCTGTTATCTGCAACTTGGATGAATCACAGGGCTAATACTCACAGACATACACAATTGTACTTATACCTAGCTTCCAGTTTACCCAACCTGCATGTCTTTGGATTGTGGGGGAAATCAGAGTACCCAGAGAAAACCCACACCAACACAGGACATGCAAACTATACAAAGTAATGGCCTCTTGGCTCAGTCGGCACTCAAACTGTGGACTTTCTTTCTGTGAGGCCAGAGTGTTACCCACTGAGCCACATTTTTCTTTAGTAAGGTCAAGTTGCCAACTGAACACACCTCATTCCAGGTTCATATGTCAATTCAAGGAACTTTATTTTTATAGCACTACAATAGTGATTGTTTCAAAGCAGTTTCACATGTGTATTAAACTGTAGCAAGACAATAGTGTCATTATTCATCACCAGTCAGTTCAGTGTTGGTTCATTTGTGTTCAGTAAATGTGTAAAATTCATTCAAAGTTCAGTTCAGCAATAAACAGCTTTACAGATGACAGTAATGTGAATATTAAGCTGAGATTATTTCATTTCAAGTTCATGTATATGTCATGCTGTGTCTTTACATGAAGTTTTATTTTGTATTTCAGTTGTTTTGTTTTTTGTATTTTTTCAATCAGATCATGAGCGTCTGTTGGCAGATTATGGAACTGCGTTCACGTCCGCTTGGAAAATCACACACAACTACAGAGTGTGGATCAGCAACAAGTATCCAGCCATGGCCAATATTGCACCAGGGTACGACAACTGAGTCAAACACAGTTGAGACAAATCAGTTTGGAATACTACTATTCTGCTTACTGTTTACTGCTTACTAGTTTTTAAAGTATGCCAGAATAATGTCAGACATATCTTAAAAGCAGCAGTCTTGTTCAGAAAAATATGTGAGGTCACAGAGAAAATATGTGCAACTCATTGTTTTCTCTGCTGCTTATCTCAAACTTTGATATTAATATTCTCATATTTATTTAATAGTTTTAAAAACTACAACTTATTCCTAAACTAAAAGTTATTGTCAAGGACGAAGAGTGCACATTTTGCAAACTACCCAACTACTGCAAGTTTGTAACAGTAGGTTGTGTGGGCGGTAACCCTAGAAAACATGGAGTTAAAATTTTGTATATGCATTATTATTGTTTATTTTTTAATGAATTACCTTGTTCAGCTTTACAGATCATTTTCTCTTGCTAAAAAATATATTTTTTTGTCAAGTAAATTCTTTATATTTTTACATATAACGTCTACTGTAAACTCAAGAGGGTGGTGTTCATGTTTTATAGCTGATTTGTAGCAAATTTTAAAGTATTTAAATTGGACAGATTGTCACAACAGTCTCTGGTCTCCCCTATTTAAATCACAGATGTACATCAGTATATGAGCAATTCATAACAGTCACAAATCATGAAGAACATTTAAAGAACTGTTATGTAAACTGTCTTCAGCAGACCTTGTTTGGACATGAATGTAACGTACAAACACAGTTACAAACTTACTCATTTATAGTCTAAAATGTGTTCAGTAACTTCATGTTAATTTGCAAAAGTTTACCTGCACCCTCCTTCACCAACTACCATAATTTCTGGTAATACATTTCTGAGTTTTGTCACCTTTTATGCATCATTAGCATGTGTTGTTTAGTTGGCTCACTTGAAAGCAGGCAAAACATATTTTTTGTTACAGTACCTTTTCTAACAAATGAACATAACACAGGAAATTTTAAATTTGACCTTATATCTTTTGACTCTGTGTTCTTAGCCATCCATTCCAGGGTCAGTACAGTGTGGCCGATGTGAAGATCCGCTTGTCACAGTAAGTGTTCCACACTCATTATGCTTTTGTTTGCATACTCTTGGAGTGCGCAGTTTTAATATCCATATGATCTGTCTGTAGAACTTTAGTTAAAATAGTTATAATTGTTGAAGGACAAATGACACAGCATCTTTGCAAGAATGATGTTGTGTAGATGTTAAGTGCATGTCAAGTGTACTTTATTTATATAGCCCTTAATTACAATAGAGATTGTTTTAAAGCAACCTCGCAGTATTAAAGAGAAGAGTAACAGAATCAGTGATGTCAGCGTCAACAGTTCCAAATTGTAAAGCAGTTATAAAAAGACAATAGTGTCAATTCATCTCCATTTAGGTCAGTGTTGATTTAGTTCAGTTCAATAACTGTAAAGTTTAATTGTAAATTAGTTAGCTATAAAGCAGCTCTACACAAAACAATATGGTCATTATTCAGCTTATTTCATCAGGTGACAGACATGGAGAAAAAAGCTTAAACCAATTACTCTCTCAACAAATCACAAGTCAGATTTGTGGATTGATGTTATTTAATAATATTTTATCATATAAGTATATAATATAAATGTAAATACCATTCTTCTTACAACGTAACAAGCACATTGGGTTTTTTTGATAGAAAGGGATTTGAATGATAGAAATGTGATAGTATGTAATGTGTACGCCAGGATAAAGAGATAGAATAGATTTAAATTGAGTGTGTCTGCCTCCTAAACAATGCTAGGAAGACTGTTCCAGAGTTTGGGTGCTAAATAGGAAAATAATCTACTGCCTGCAGTCGATTTTGATATTCTAGGTATTATCAACTGGAGTTTTTAAACAGCAGTGAATGTGATGGATTAAAATGTGATAAGAGCTCGCTTACATACTGAGATGCTAAACAATTCATGGCTATATATGTAATCAACAAGACATTTTAAGGGTGTTTAATAGGTTAACGCAATGTTGATAGAACCAGGCTTATATAGTGATATTTCCTGGTTCTAGTAGGAACTCTAGCTGCTGCATTTTGTTCGGCTGGAATTTGTGCAGTAAATGTATAATGCATTACTGGGTGGTTGGCCTACAATAATCTAGAATTAAAAAAGTAAATCTAGAGTTAGAGTATTCTAGGTGATTACATGAGGAGGTTTTTTGTTAATTAATTAAACCTGCAAGACACTTTTGATTTATTTGTGATCAGATCTTAAAATGTATCAGGTTAAAATGCTCAAGTGTATAGAAGTACAAATGAAATGCATGTTCAAATGAAATGCATGTTGCATGCCCCCAGTCTTCTGTTCCTAAAGTGGGCCACAATGCATTGGGATTCTATTAGCAGTACTGGAAAATCTTCTTCTGATTGAGTTTGTGACAACTACCATGTTAACTCTTTGTACAAAGGCCTAACCTTTGAAGTCAGCAAATTCAAAAGCAGACTGAAGGTGAACACCAAATGCCTACAAGGCCAGAGTTGATTATGTCATACATTTATTTGCAGTACTGGAAATTCTTCTTTTGATTGAATTTGTGACAACTACCATGTTAACTCTTTGTACAAAGGCCTAACCTTTCAAGACAGGAAATTCAAAAGCACATAAAGGTGAACACCAAATGCCTACAAGGCCAGAGTTGATTATACTGTACATTTATTCATTTAACAGGATGTTTTTTTCCAATGGCAGGTATAAGCTTGATGAATACAAAAGGTAGAGCAGTGTAGTGCAATTGCATGTGTGTGTGTGTAGTTGAGACCAGTCATGACTGCACTTTTTCGCAGGCTATATAGAATTTGGGATGCCAGGGCTACATTAAAGACCATGCTAAAATCAACAAACAAACATTCTGACATACATGTTCTAGGCACTATGCAGAGCAAGGCTAATTGCATCCTCTGCTAATCTATTCACCCGTTAAGGAAACTAAATGCGTCTATGTTTGTGCAAATCATTCGTGATCCAGCTTCACCTACAGCAGAAGTGAGTATAAGGGTTTTTTTATGAATCTCTGCAATCACTTTTACTAATAACTTGCTAGTTAGTAAGTTCAGTTTAACGCGCTACATGCGGCTAAAGTAAACAATCTCTCAGAGCAGCTCGTCACTTCACAGAGAGAAGAGAGGGGCGGGGTGAGCAGAGCTCCTTTGCATTTAAAGGAACAATCCCTCAGAATGGGATGATTTTTGTAGAGCTCATTTTGACAAGGTAAAAAAGGTGTTGTTTTACACAACCATTGAGAATTTTTAACCAAAGTATATTATAGACTTTTCATTAAGACCCTAAAGAATCATATCAACTGGGCATCCAATGACCCCTTTAAAGTACTTTAAAATTAGACGCACGAGTGCAATAGGTCAATCAAACAACACACTTTTTGTAGTTTGGGTAAAAGCACAATTATTATTGTTTAGAGACACAGGGACAACCGTTCTGCTCAGGAAGAGATTGAAAATGCTGATAAAAACCTTGTACCCAAAGTACAGACTCAGGAAGACCATCAGAGCCAGACACTTCTCACATTTACACTGTGCGAAACACTTCTGACCTCATCAGTGTTCAGTGTCAGTGGATGATGTTGGTCAAGTACAGGCTTCGTTGTTGCCCTACCATTGATCTCTCTCTGTCAAAGCAGAGAGAGAACATGTTAAGTTCCTCTGCCATACAGACATTGACGTAGATGGATGTTATGTAGTTCCTTTTGTAGTCGTCGACAGTTGGTAGGCTATGCATTGTTGCCACATATTTCTGTTATTGAAGCTGTCCTCATTCCTGTGTTTATAATTAAATAAATCATGGGTTAGTCATAAAATTGTACAAGAAGTAGTATAAATGGATATTTTTTGTGATAGCTCTCTCCTGATATTTCAGCTCAATGCAGAACAGCGAACGTGGAAAGAAGATCGGGAACGCTGTGATGTCGACGAGCCGAAGTGTTGTGCAGACAGGAAAGGCTGTCGGTAAGATGAACAATAGATTAAATTGTTGTTAATTCCTTCTTATTTCACATTAAGCTTTTTTCACAGTCTGTTCCAGCAGTACACAATAGCCACACCCTGATCGTGCAGTGCTTTGCAAAAGTATCCATACTCTACATACCCCATTTTGCAATATGCTAAAATGAATTATTATTTCCACATCAGTCAATGTTCCAGACAAAGCAAAAACAGATTTGTAAAAAATAATAATTTATTAAAAGGAACACTGAAATAATTACATAGCTTAATTCATTACTTAGCCTTTTTGGGTACAATTGAACAAGCTTTCCACATCTGGATTTGTTTTTGTTGTTGTTGTTGTTGTTGTTGTTTTTGCCATTCTTCTCTGTAAATCCTCTCAAGCTCTGTCAGGCTGGGTGGGGGCCCACAGTGGGCAGCCATTTACAGGTTTCTCCAGAGACATTTTACTAGGTTAATATCCAGGCTCTGGCTGAGCCACTCAGTGAAATTCCCTAAGCCACTCTTGCATTGTCTTGATTGTGTCTTTGATGTGTTTTCACTAAAGCGAGGCTCCCATCTGGCCACTCTGCCATACTGCCAGTCACATTGCAGTGATGGTTGTCCTTCTGTGTTTTTCTCCTATCTCCACATATGATGTCTGGAGTTAAACCAGAATGACTATCAGGTTCTTGGTCACCTCTTACCAAATCCCTTTTCCCAGATTATTCAGCTCGTCCAACTCTAGGAAGAGTCCTGGTTGTTCAAATGTAACTATCTAGTATTTAGGCTATTTTATTAATGAGAATCGCAGGGAAGCGTTTATGTATGTGCGCAGCGCAATGCAATCTCCGACCTCTGTGTGTGTGTGTGTGTATGAGTGTGCGTTTGTGTGCAAGTGATGTGTGTGTGTGTTTGTGTGCATCAATTAAAGCAGCGCATTAATATAGAACGGTGATTAAACTGACTTGGAGCTACCTGTGCATTAAATGGTTTTACTGCATACCTGCCAGCCAATCAGAATCCAGTATTCAGACAGACCATATAAGATATATATATATATTGCATTAAATTAATGTGGCAGTTCTTTAATGTGGCAATTTAGTGCCGCCTGAAGGCTCCGGTAACTGCTGATACCATACAGTTCTCCCTTGCTGGTCTGAATAGATCCATAAAAAGCCCGGAACACTGATTTGAACAGTTCATTTGTGATTTCTCAGTGTGTTTGAGGTCGATACTGAGATGTTTTTGGGCTAACAGCCCACATTGTTTGCCGCCGTTTTATTTTTGTGTTGTTTCTTTTTCTAAATTGTCCATATCTGTAGATGTAGTGGCTACACTTATTACTATTTGCTCTGTTAACGGCTTCTTTCCATTCTCTTCTTCATCTGAAGAGCTAATATCACATGATACATTCATGAAAAAAGTATAATTTGACATGTTTCTTTATAAATAGATTAGCCTATCTATCTCTACAATATTGCAGTTATGAGCACACTACATATATAGTTGTGCTCATAAATTTACATATCCATTGCAGAATATGCAAAATGTTAATAATTTTAACAAAATAAGAGGGATCATGAAAATTACATGTCTGTCCTGAATAAGCTATTTCACATAACAGATGTTTATACATACTCCGCAAGACAAAATAATAACTGATTTTATAAAAATGACCCCGTTCAAAAGTTTACATACACTTGAATCCTAATACTGTGTGTTAATTCCTGGATGATCCACGATTGTTTTTTTTTTTTGTTTGTTTTGTGATTGTTGTTCATGAATCCCTTGTTGTAATAGTTGTGTATGAGTACCTCAATTGTTCTCAATGTGAAAAGATGGATCTCAAAATCATACGTTTACTTTTGGAAAGTGTTCAAATATGTAGAAGATGCTGGAAAAAAAAAAACAAATAATGTGCAGGAGCTGAAAGATTTTTCTGAAGAACAGTAGGCAGATGAACTGCTCTGGAAAAACAGTCATGGATTATCCAAGAAAAGCCACACAGTATTAAGATTCAAGGGTGTGTAAAATTTTGAATTTTAAATTTTCATTTATATAAATTCAGTTATTATTTTGTCTTGTGGAGTATATATAATCGTGTTATTTGAAATCATTTATTCAGGACAGTACTAAATAAAAAATAATATACAGTTTTCATGATCCCTATTTTGTCAAAATTATTAACATTTAGCATATTCGGCAAGGGGTCTGTAAATTTATAAGCACAACTGTGTGTGTGTGTGTGTGTGTGTGTGTGTGTGTGTGTGTATATATATATATGTATGTATGTATGTATGTATGTATGTGTGTTTGTGTGTGTGTGTGTGTGAATGAATAAACTGCACTGTGTTTGTGTCATGTGTGACCTGAAATAAGTTGCTCAAACATTCCATGTTATTGGTTGAATGTTTTGTCAGCACCAGATTTTGTAGCATTTATTTCTTGCTTGGCTTTCAATATTTTGTTTTAGGTCAGTCAGTAGGTGGAGCTTTGACCGTCGCTAAATCAGCAATGTCATCCTGGTTCTCCATGCTGGCTCAGCCGACTGCAGCAGTCAGTGCATCTCCACAGTCTGCAGATTGACATCTGCTGTACTAAATAATGAAGACAATATGCAGATATTGCACACATCTCTGTTGTTGAAAGTGAATAATGTTATAGAGCAAGAGAATGAAAAAACTGTAAAATAAAAAGAGGTTTAGAACATCTTGATTTTAGATTTAGTACTTGTAGTAGTTTCATGGTAACAAATACTGGAATAATGAAAGCATTTTTTTTTTCCTGTGACAAAAATACACCAATTTCAGGTGTTCATTTTGGGATTGTTAATGGTTTTGGGACTCACCTTTGTAAATCTAGAACCCTGTCTATTCTGAGATCAGGTTACCAAATGTTTTTATAGGTATTTTCCTACATATATCTAATGGCATATGAAAAATATAATAACATTATCAGTCTATGTTGCTTGTTGAAGTGGTCACTGTCCACATATCTTACAAATAAAAATAGTCACACTAAAGAGTTCATAATCTGGACCTACGTTGTGGTCAAATCAAGTCTTGTATCGCAATAAAGAGAATTAAATTTAACAAATGTTGCTTAAATCCTTGTATTTTTTAATGTTTATGAAAATGTTCCAGGAGTAAATGTTTACTGGCCTCTCACTTATGTGTTACTTGAGTTCATCCTTGGGGGGTGTAATGTGACATACCCAGGTAAGTTTATGGATAATTTAATCTCTGGAGCAGATTATGTTTCAGGGTTGTTTTACATCAGAGGTCAGAGTGCATGCATGCCTTACTGATGAGCCTCCAGTGTGATTGTAAACAAATACTGTGATGGAAACTCTAGGTGATACTGTCAGACCAAATAACTATTTCCTAAATGCTTAACTTTCTAGTCATTATATACATTAATGCAACTGAAAGGCGGTCAAATTAAAGTTAAGAAATCATGCTTGGAATCATTTTATTTCTGTATTTGTTTGTTATTAATTTTACGCCAATGCGAAGACTTTTGCCGCCTTCAGATTGCATAAAATTAAGAGATCAAGATAAAATTGAGATGCTGTGAAAATATATATATATATATATAGTGGATATATATATAAGCTTGTTTGTTACTTATGTGTTCATTCTTGATTTCTGCTTGTTAATTTGATCACTTTCTATTTTTGCATTTTACATATTTTATGTATGTAAAGATCTAAACATCTGTTACACTTAATTGACTATTTCACCCATATTTTGACATTTGATTATTGAAAGTAATTGAAACATTGAAGTAGACACTTGCATTTAATATGCTTTATAGAGTTGAAGTCAAAAGTTTACATACACTGTGCAGGATATGCAAAATGTTAATTATTTTACCAAAATAAGAGGGATCATACAAAATGCATGTTATTTTACCTAAAAGACATTTTAAAAGTTTACATGCATGAATGATCCACTTTTTTTTTTTTTTTTTTTTTTTTTGTGGTTGTTTTGTTTTTTCTTTTAGTAAGTCCCTTGTTTGTCCTGAACAGTTAAGCTGTTCTTCCTGCTGTTCCTTTCTTCCTGAAAAAAATCTGAGGTCCCACAAATTCTTTGTTTTTTCAGCATTTTTGTATATTTAAACCTTTTCCAACAATAACTGTATACTTTTGAGATCCATCTTTTCACACTGAGGGCATCTGAGGGACTCCTGCAGTTATTACAGAAGGTTCATATGCTCACTGATGCTCCAGAGGGAAATACAAGGCTTTTTGTCTTCTGGGAAACATGTAAGTATCTTCTGTAGCTTCTGAAGGGCAGTAATACATTTAAATTATATATATATATATATATATATATATATATATATATATATATATATATATATATATATTCTGTTCAAAAGTTTACACACCTGGCTCTTAATGCATTGTTTTTCCTTCTGGAGTGTTTGAACCTTCTTTAATTGTTGCATATGAGTCCCTAAGTTGTCCCCAGGACAAAATGGATCTCAAAATCATACAGTCAGTTGGAAAGGGTTCAAATACACAAAAATGCTGAAAAACCAAACAATTTGTGTGGCCTGAAGGATTTTCCTAAGGAACAGCAGGCAGTTTAAGTGTTCAGGACAAACAAGGGACTCATGAACAACTATCACTAAACAAAAAACACAGCTGAGGATCATTCAGGTTGCAACACATTATTAAGAGTTAAGTGTACAGTGGGTACGGAAAGTATTCAGACCCCCTTAAATTTTTCACTCTTTTTTATATTGCAGCCATTTGCTAAAATCATGTAAGTTCATTTTTTTCCTCATTAATGTACACACAGCACCCCATATTGACAGAAAAACACAGAATTGTTGACATTTTTGCAGATTTATTAAAAAAGAAAAACTGAAATATTACATGGTCCTAAGTATTCAGACCCTTTGCTCAGTATTTAGTAGAAGCACCCTTTTGATCTAATACAGCCATGAATCTTTTTGTGAAAGATGCAACAGGTTTTTCACACCTGGATTTGGGGATCCTCTGCCATTCCTCCTTGCAGATCCTCTCCAGTTCTGTCAGGTTGGATGGTAAATGTTGGTGGACAGCCATTTTTAGGTCTCTCCAGAGATGCTCAATTGGGTTTAAGTCAGGGCTCTGGCTGGGCCATTCAAGAACAGTCACAGAGTTGTTGTGAAGCCACTCCTTCGTTATTTTAGCTGTGTGCTTAGGGTCATTGTCTTGTTGGAAGGTAAACCTTCGGCCCAGTCTGAGGTCCTGAGCACTCTGGAGAAGGTTTTTGTCCAGGATATCCCTGTACTATTCATCTTTCCCTCGATTGCAACCAGTCGTCCTGTCCCTGCAGCTGAAAAACACCCCCACAGCATGATGCTGCCACCACCATGCTTCACTGTTGGGACTGTATTGGACAGGTGATGAGCAGTGCCTGGTTTTCTCCACACATACCGCTTAGAATTAAGGCCAAAAAGTTCTATCTTGGTCTCATCAGACCAGAGAATCCTATTTCTCACCATCTTGGAGTCCTTCAGGTGTTTTTTAGCAAACTCCATCCGTCGGGCCACTCTGCCATAAAGCCCCGACTGGTGGAGGGCTGCAGTGATGGTTGACTTTCTACAACTTTCTCCCATCTCCCAACTGCATCTCTGGAGCTCAGCCACAGTGATCTTTGGGTTCTTCTTTATCTCTCTCACCAAGGCTCTTCTCCCCCGATAGCTCAGTTTGGCCGGACGGCCAGCTCTAGGAAGGGTTCTGGTCGTCCCAAACATCTTCCATTTAAGGATTATGGAAGCCACTGTGCTCTTAGGAACCTTAAGTGCAGCAGAAATTTTTTTGTAATCTTGGCCAGATCTGTGCCTTGCCACAATTCTGTCTCTGAGCTCTTCAGGCAGTTCCTTTGACCTCATGATTCTCATTTGCTCTGACATGCACTGTGAGCTGTAAGGTCTTATATAGACAGGTGTGTGGCTTTCCTAATCAAGTGGTATCAGTATAATCAAACACAGCTGGACTTAAAAGAAGGTGTAGAACCATCTCAAGGATGATCAGAAGAAATGGACAGCACCTGAGTTAAATATATGAGTGACACAGCAAAGGGTCTGAATACTTAGGACCATGTGATATTTCAGTTTTTCTTTTTTAATAAATCTGCAAAAATGTCAACAATTCTGTGTTTTTCTGTCAATATAGGGTGCTGTGTGTACATTAATGAGGAAAAAAATGAACTTAAATGATTTTAGCAAATGGCTGCAATATAACAAAGAGTGAAAAATTTAAGGGGGTCTGACTTTCCGTACCCACTGTATGTAAATTTTTGAACGGGGTCATTTTTATAAATCCAATAATTATTTTTTCTTTTGGACTATATGTAAATGTCTTTTATGTGAAATTTCTTATTCAGGTTATTATGATTCCTCTTGTTTTGGTAAAGTAATTAACATTTACGATTCTGCAAGGTGTATGTAAACTTTTGACTTCAACTGTATGTATATAAAATCACTTTTGTAAATTGAATTTGATGCAGTCATTTAAATGGCAAGTCTCTTTTTTGACCTGCATATCTCACCTGCAAAGCATGAAACGGTGTTTTACATAAATCCATCAGAAACTAGAGCACTGTCTGCATATTTTTCAGTATGTGTGATGAACGACACTACCTGACCTGACGCCTAGCATTTGGCACTCCTCATTTGCCTAAAGTTGAGAAACACTTTCCCTAGTCCGCTGTCAATACCACAATCCATGCATGAAGAGTGACTGAACCACAGGAATTAATTGAAAATGCCCAGTTGGCTTCCTTCAGTCTGCTGCAGTGCAAATACGCCATTATGGTGCATGACCACTGAAACAGCAGAACTCCTCTCTGCCCAAAGTAAATATACAACTTTGATATAAAAACACGTGAAAACCCAGCCTGTATAACTGCAACAAAAGCATCCAAAATGCAATATTATAACAACTGCAATTCTTCTAATCGGTAAATTTTTAAACACTCACACACTGACATCACTTACTCCTCCTCACAGCAAATGGCAGGCATCTGGCTTTTTTATTCTTGATATTTGCATAAAGTTGAGCGTTTCTCAACTTTTGGTCACTCTCTGTATTTTCTCTGACCTGCTGTCAATCCCACAATTCAACACATGAGCATAAAGTTAGGCTTCCATAGGAATGAATTAAAAACACCCTCTCTGCTGCTGTTTTATGTCTCTACACTGGCTACCGGTTGTGGGTCACATCAAATTCAAGACAGTGATGCTTGCATACAGATCAGCCACAGGCTCTGCACCCTCCTACTTCAACATGCCTTGTGGTACCACCACAGACAGGCACAAAATCACTTTCCAGAACATTTTCATTTACTGTTACTTACTGATCTTCCCACCCCTATCCAGAATAACAATATCCAAGTGGCAGCTGAAAACGCATCTTTTCCGTCAACATTTGACTGCATCCTATTTGTAAAAAAAAAAAAACATTTCCTTAGTCCCTCCATGTTCTAGCTTGTGCTAATCTGAGTTAATTATGAGCACTTCCTATGTTTATTTGCGTGTTTTTGATGAAGAAAATTTTCTTATCGAGGTATTAAAATGTTGTGTTGCAAAAATGAGTCCACCTACCAGCTGACCAATTCATAGTGGCTATTTATTAGTACTAATAAAGCACATATTAATGCCTTACACTGCATGACCATATTTTAGATCCCTATCCCATATCTAAACTCAAAAACTAATAAGCAGTGAATTGGGAGTTTAGTGAGGCAAAAGTCATAGTTATCAGTCAGTAGTGAGAATTGGTGCCCCAACTAGTGTGACCAATGACCCTAGGGTTGTGTCGATAGACTATAGTATTGTGTATCAACAAAAGTCAGAGATATCGCCTGCTGCTGATGCCTATGACGACAGCAAGGCGATTATTATTATTATCCGTCAAAAATAGACTCAGATAGCACACGTACGTCTGCAAGATGTCTGTTAAAGATCACTTGATCCGGAAAGCATCTGCTGTGTACAAACATCTGAGAAACGTCTGTAAGATGTCAGTTTTACAGACATTATAATTCACAAACATCTTAAAGAAATCTATAAAAATAGACGTCTATTTGACATCTGATAGGAAACATCCTATAGACGTATTGCAGATTAGCAAACACTAAAAATACGTCTTCCAAATGTAATCGCAGACGTCAAA
Organism: Labeo rohita; assembly: GCF_022985175.1. Classification (NCBI taxonomy): domain Eukaryota; kingdom Metazoa; phylum Chordata; class Actinopteri; order Cypriniformes; family Cyprinidae; genus Labeo; species Labeo rohita. The sequence goes on from NC_066880.1 coordinate 21,403,903, forward strand.
TAGACATCTCCTAGATGTGAGTGTTCTATCAGGGGGCGCTAATCTTTAGCGAAGCAGCGCGGAGAGACGCCTCTGGGATGCCTCAGAAACGTGTGTGGTGCTGCTGGTATAACACAAGCACTGGCTAGACTATTCGGGAGCTGTAATACGCCGCAGATATGTGCAGTGTAAATAAGGGGTAAAAGATTTATTCATCATACAGTATAGACAGCTTCACTGATTATAAAGGGAGTGTTTTAAAGAAATATTAAGCAGGTGTCTCAGAGCATGAAAAGACTTAATGTAGCCAAACACAAATAAACTCATTTAGCTTTTACCAAGGCCTGTATATAAAAATAAAGACTTCTCGTAAGACAATAAGTTCAGATAATATGGTGTTGAAAAGGAAGGAGTACAGTGGAGTAGTACAGTGATAAGTGCCTAGTTCCCACAGCGAAGTTCTGCAGTAGTAGATCTCATAAAGTAATGTATGAAGCTACATTTCATCAAAAATTAATTTTAATTAATTGCTTACATGTATTAATTTTTAATTATAACAAATAACTATAAAAATAAATATTTGAAGTGTTTATTATCTAATCTAATAATTAAAAAATGTAGCCTGTACCTGATATGTAGCTGCCAAAGTATTTAAAGAGTCTGAATAGATATACAAACAAGAGATGGGAGTTGTTTATTTTTATTACATTTGCAAACCATGTTAAATATGATTCAACTGCACTCCAGGATTCTACATTTTTTTTCATACAAATAGGTTACGTGATGTATTTGCCATCCATGTTATCAGATATGAAATCAGATTAATCAACTGGAAAACATTTGTTTTTAATGTATTCTACAGTTTTATAATTGTTTGATGGAGGCAGGCATGTGTTCATGTCTGTCAAGCCACTGTGCATATAATCTCTTATAATGCAGCCATCAATTTTTAGAACAAGAGACTTTATAAATACTTCACTAATAAATAGGTAATTACATATTATCTATTTTAAAACTGCCAAAAGCTCAGCCACATCTGGAAGAAATGCTGGCAAATTATCAGCTGTCAAGCTGTTAAGTTGTTAGCAGTCAAACTCTGGGCTCAATATACGGAAACACTGAAAACCTGTTCATGCAAACTTTTTTGTTGTCTCTCTGGCAAGTAATATACTCTACGCAAGGGCTTTTAACACTTGAAATGGTTAACCCAGGGTCCCTCTTAACCCCAGTTAAACAGAATCCTGGGTTATTTTTGCACTGTTCATAATTTACCCAGGGCTAACAACTTTCAAGATGACATTTCACACTGTACATTCCTAAACCCTGGGCTAACATTCTTATTTGCGATGTCAGTGTCATAGGACAAAAGCAGCACGCAACCCTGTTTAACATGCATTGTGTATCCTCGATAGGCTAAATCGCGGACTACTATCAAGCTTTTCTTGAACTATAAAGGTAATAGCAAAACAGTCTCTTCACTCCAATTCACTTTTTTCTGTCACTAATGACATTTTTCCTGATACAAACGCTGAAACAACTGTTTATACAATGCACATTGTTTCCGTGACTGCCCAAAGCACATGAATATGAGGTTGTCTGTTGCTAAGCATCTAGCCGCAACATTTTAACACTGGCACACATACACATTTGGCACCGCAATGCGGGGTTAACGTTGCAAAAATGATGCTTGCCCTGCTCCAGAGCAAGGATTCATAACCCTGGGTAAAAAGCAGCACTAATCCTTCTTCTAAAGAACACCTTGACCTGGGTTTAAAACCGGGGTTTAGAACAAAGATAACCCAGAGATAAGCACAGTGTGAAAAGCCCACCGTCACCATGAATGCTACACATGCTTGAGTAACACATTTTTGTGCTGAGAAAAAAAAACGGCAGAGCAGCATTTTTTCCCCCTCATTTCAATCATGGTAATGCAAAAATTTTGCAGATATCTTGATGACCAATTTCTATCTATCAAGAATATTTGCAACTGTTGTACTTCACTGAAATTTGAAGGTAAACAACATCTTGAGGTTTGTTACTGCCACAGTAATAAATGAATGCACATGATAAACGAAGACCAAACATCCACTCTTCTGCATAGTGTTTATAGCCTAGTTGTTAAAGAAACACTTAGAACTATTATTGTTTCTTTCTTTTTAAAATAATAAATTATTTCACTGAACATATACTTTTTGCTGTCAGCCATCCATGTGAACTTGATGTTTTTGGACCACCCTCACCTAAATGACCCAAGAAACAGAATGAGGCTTAATATTATTATTATTATTAACATAAAAAGTTTTTACAAATAGTAGTGAGGGTTCAGTTTGGTAGGAAAGAACAGCTTTGTACACACTATTGCACAAACACAGCAGCAAATAATGATTTTTTTTTTTTCCAGTAAAAAAATAACCATAATATTAGAACAAACGTTATGATCCAGGGCAGCAAAGAACTAAGGGCCATTTGAAGATGCTTCATGGTGACTCAAGAGTAAAGCTTGATTTATTTTATTTTTTAACCTGTTTCAATTCAGTTCCACACTTTCAGTATCTAAACATACATACATCTGAACATGATGGAGAATGAATACTGTGGCAGGCATTTCCTGTATTTGTCTCATCGAGGACAAACACAGGAACTTGGAGACAAAATGCCTAAAGAAACAACAACAAAAAAAAAGAGGTTCCTCTGCAAACTATATATATATATATACGTACATATATATATATATATGTGTGTGTGTGTATATATATATATATATATATATACGTACACACACATACATACACAGTGCACAGCATAAATGAGTACACCCCCTCTGAATAAATATAAAATGTATTTTCTATTTTAAGATGTATTTTCTTAATGATCACCAATATAATTCATATAAATATGGCAAAATTTACATGTATTAAACATATACTTAAAAACAACAAAATATATGCCAATATTTTCTGTAAAATAAGTAAATTAGCTAATTTTGTTTAAATGAAGGTTTGCAGAAATTAGTACACCCTAGATTTAATTCAGCAAATGTATAATATTCTAGTACTTAACATGTCCTCCATAACTCCAAGTAAACTGCTATGAGCCTTCTTGGCACTGAGTGTATGAGTTCATGACAAATTTTCACATCTGTCCTGTTTAACTCCTGGAGGATGACCTCCTTAAATGCCCTGGTCTTTAATGGGGAGTTTTGCTCAGCTTGTCTATACAGAATCTCCCACAGCCGCTCACAAGCGTAAAGATTGAGTGAAATACATGTCCACTGAAAGATTTTCACCTTGGGAGAATGAATGTCTTCATTGTCATACTGCAAAAAAATGCCCAATAATGCACGGAATGAGGGGAGCATCTTCAGTTTCAGTTTTTTTGCATTACATCACACAGTGGTGTGTGAATTCATGACAGCACTGATAAAGCACAACTCCATCACACCTTCACTTCTCACTGTACTCCTCCTCTAGCAACACCAGAGCATTTTGGATGCTTATGACTCCGAAATGATTGACTTGGTCTCCAGAGTTTGGATTCCCAAAAGTCTATATTTTGGAAGAGGTTAAATGAGTTTATTGTGCTTTGGCTACAGTAGGTAACTCTAGTGATAACAACAACCATGTATGACACTTCTGCAGGCTGCGTCGTACTCTGTGAGATAAACTGTCACTCTTTTCATAGCTTTTGCCGGCTATGAGACACTTGCATGGTATTTCTCTGGCTTTTTTTTAATTAAAAATTCACTAAATGAAAACTTAAAGTGAAGACCTGATTATCTCAGGAGCCGTGTCACAATTCCCATTGTTTTTGAATGTTGGTGGTACTTCTGCTACATTTTCACACCTAAAACAATAATTCGGTATTCCCCTTGTACCACTGTCTTCTTTTACGCTAAGAAATAAGTAACCTGGCTGTTCTCTTCCAAGTGGTTGCATTGTTAACAGCATTAAATCTGAGTATGATTCAGTAGGCTATAAAACACTTTTAACTGTCAGGAAATTACTTCTCTTTAAGGGTTTTGGTTTAATATACTTACCTTTTGATTAAAAACAGCCTTAAACCTACACTTTTTTTTATTATTGTTTTATTTAGTCAATTTCAGGAGGGTGTACTCATTTTTGCAATACATTTTATCACTTTGATAAGAAAATCTTATTTTGCTGAATAATTTTGACATTCTTCTTTGGTAATTGATCAAGCAGGCTTGTTGGAACATTATATATCCACATTATATCTCTTAACACATATTCTAAGTAAAGAGTAATTGCTGAATTGGTTAAGTTTTAGAAGGGGTGTACTTATTTATGCTGTGCACTGTATATATATATATATATATATATATATATATAGAGAGAGAGAGAGAGAGAGAGAGAGAGAGAGAGAGAAATAAATGGAGTAGGAAACCAGACTGGAAAGCACCCTGAGGTATCGCTAGTGTGTTTGTGGTTCTAAGTGTGAAACCTACCCTTATAAGAGGACAAAGGATGTAATTTCCAGGACGGGTCAACAGACAGACCACAGAGAACATGTGAACTATGATAATACAGATACACAACAATGAAAACATCATCATCAGTTAAGCAAGTCACCAAACCAGCGGCGAACCAAAACATCAAATGACATTCAGTACAAAATATTTTGCCAACCCTTTGAACCTCTGACATTTAGGAGAAAGGTGAGCAATTGATTTCTAAAAGATGAACTGGACAAAAGAAGAGTGAGAAATATAAAAACTCTGGGTGTACAGTTGCCATTTTCAACCAAAGGAGGTTTAATCGCATCATTTGTTTACACCATCAAATTGTTAAAACAGAATGCCAAACTTCATGAGAGAAATGAAATATTTACGTTCTCAAACTTGCTATGAGAATGATAAAAACTGCATGTGTCGGAGATGGGTCCAAATTTGAATTCGACATTTTAGTTTCCAATTAAATGTTTGATCTCCATGAGCACGCTAGGCTTTAAGGGAAGACGTCCATCAGCTTAATTCACTTTCCTCTCAAAACAGAAGAGCATTATTCCAGAACAGTGGATAAATTACAGGTTAGTTTCAAAGACGACGCCATTAACTATACATGAGGCAGTGACACCATGTCCTCATCCACTTCAAACTCCTCGGCTCCATCAGGAGAGAAGAGGTAAGTGGGTGGCTTCCAGGGAGATTCATCAAGGCAGGATGGGTACAATTTACCCACGGCACAGCGGAAATCTTTGCCGAGGTCCCAGAGCACACGTTCTGACACGGGCTGCCGCAAGGACCAGCAATCAAGCTCCAGGTCGTACTGATAGAGAGCATACTTCGCCCGCTCGTTTAGGTGTGTCTCGCGTATAAAGATGCATAGCGTATTCAGTAGCACCACGGCACGCACGCAGGGGTCAGAGTACCGCTTGGCTGGGATGTTAGCAGCCAGATGCCATTCGTTTTTGTTGACGTCGTATATCTCTACCGTAACGGAGGAGCCATCAATAGTGCTTGTTGGCAGACGCAATCCGGAGTTGCCCACCACATGCAGACCACCAATATAGAAGATGAGGTCTCCTAACGCAGCTGCTGAAGCAAAGCAGCGACTAGTCTGTCGCATGGCCATTTCCACCCAAGTGTCAGCTCGAGGGAAGTAGCAGTACATGAGGTCGTGTGTCATGACGTAAATGCAGTCCCGGGCCGTTACTGCTGTGCTCCAGCTCCATGCGCAGGGAAGAGGGCTGGTCAAGCTCCATTCGTCCCGCTCGCAATCGTAGCGTTCCACCGTGCGCTTATTCAACTCGCCACCCACGTTATCACCGCCAATCGCGTAAATGAAACCCTGACAATACACCAGTGATGGTTTTGTACGAGCGTATAGCATCGGCGTTTTGGCCACCCATGCGTTCTGCTGGGCATCCAGCCAGTAGAAGCTGTCCACCGAACAGTAGGCGGCCTGCAGCTTGCCACTTTTGCTGCCGTGGGTAGCTAGAGTGCTCTTCAGTGGTATCTGTCCACCGGCAATGAACACGTCATTGTCTGGGGTGACCAATGTCCCAACCTTCTGCAAGTCTCCAGGCAGGCTACACAGTTTATAGACCTTCTCCGCTTGAGGACTATAACAGACCACTGTGTGACGTGGACCTATCACGACTGGGTGGCTTTCAGCTGGCGGTTCAGCCTCTACAAAAATGAGCATTTCTTCCTTGGTCATGCCCAGTCTGGGCTTAAAAAACTTTGGCATAGACTTGTACAGGCCTTGCACTACCACTGATTTGTCGTTTGGTGGAAGACCTTGGAACCAGGCACGTTGGGTCACTTCAGAAAGCGCATCAATTCGAATCTGGCTAAGGACGGAGGAGAGATACTGAGAGCGTGCTTCCATGTTGTATTCCAGCCACAGCATGGCCGCCTCTCGTACCGTTTCCTCTTTCTCCACATTGAGATTATCACTGCTCAGGAGGTCCAGCAGGAGCTCGTGCGAGAGCTGCAGGAAAGCCTCCTGTCGGTAGACGACAGGGAATTTGTGCTCCACCATGCGCTTTGCACTTTGCTTCAATTCTGTGCAACTAAACAGGTCACCAATGCTTAGCATACGGACGCAGTTTTCAGCAGTGATTTTTTTGACCAAGTATTCTCGACACTGCAGTAAAACATCTTCCACCTGAAAAGAAGACAATAAGGCCAGAAATAAGTAGATATAAACACTGTGTAACAATACTGTAAATACAGAGGTTTTCTAACTGGCCCACTTCTAAGGCTGATAATACATGAGCCAACTTTTTAAGCAAAGTTGCAGTCAATGGGCAACCACGTGAGACACAGGGCTCATGACCAATCTAAATTATCCAGACAGAAATGTGTTACCCATTCTCAATGGGAGAGTTCCCAAGCAAAATTGAAAAAAAAAAAAAAAAAACATTAAAAAGTTGTCCTGTGTATTATCAGTCTAATAGGTCATCAAAATTTCATTATGATCAGTGATTCACTGGCTAATGACAGGGCTCCAGACTAACATTTGAGGTCAGTGGTCACTAGGTTCTACAGATGGTGGTGCCAGGAGCAGATTTGGTAGTGCTGGGGAATGGTGTGGTGGGGATCATTTAATCATAAAATTACTATTGTTTTGCATTAATAAGTGCAGTTGCATATTCAGTTTTTGTATATTATGTTTGACAGTATTTGACAGTAAAGCACTAAGCTTGAGTTGGGAAGCACAAAATTTACTTATTAACAAAAGTAATATGCAAAATCTAATTTTTTATAGACAATTTATATATTCTACTCTTATTAAATGTACCATTATTCTTCTATAGTATTATATGAAACTGACCAACAATTTCAGTGATTATAATTGCAAGTTTAAGGAAAGTTAAAAAAAAAAAAAAAAAAAAAAAAAAAAAAAAAAGTGTAGAACTGACAAAATCTGGTTTCTGAATGATTTGATATTTTACAGTAGTGATTTTATAATTTCAATATATGAAGCAAAAACTTGAAAATGATTAATAAGCCAATAAGTGATCCTCTGCATCCATCCACTGGTTATAATTGTGTTTTTTAATTTTACATAAGCGCTTACCACAAAGTATACTTTGGTAACCCATTAAAAATAACATTCAAATTGAAGAGCTTTAAATTGCTGGAAATAGTTGTGTGAAAAGCTTGAAAGTCATTGAAAAGTACTTTCAAAACCATGGTATAGTTATCATTACTACTTTTGGTTTTCTGACATACATTAACGCATTACTAACAGAATTCTATGCAGAATTTGAATGCATGTCCTTAGATCTTGCAGCACTGTGCAGTAGCGGTGTCTGTTAAAGCTGTTCTGAGCTCGGACAAGTTTGTTTGTGTTGCTGATAAAAGGTCCGTGCTGTGTATCTCAAATGAGCACTGGGATGTTGTTTCGCTTTCGTTTCCCGTTTGATGTTTCTTATATAAAACAGAATTGGCAAAGCTTATAAGTTGATCAATGCAATGGTCGCGCCAGTGCGACTGCTCACAAAATTTTGTCGCACCAGCAGAAAAAATGGTTGCAGTCTGAAGCCCTGTGATGACCAGTAGTTTTATTACATTTTGACATTTAAAAAAAAAAAAAAAAAAAAGAGACCTAGAGTGTGCCGCTCAAAGTCTGCAACAATGGCATGTTGTGACAGTAATGTGTGACCCATAGGTTCTGTGAGTGAAACAAGTGGTAAACTTGGTAAAACAAGTCAGTGTGAGAGCACTGTTCATGTACTTTTAACATGTTAACCTTAACCTGTGGAAGGGTGTGTGCACATCTTTCCAACCTGAAGAAAACAGGCCGTCTCGTAAAGAGGTTCCACAGTGGTGTCGTTGATGACTAAGTTACCGGTGTAAGCATAGGTTATGATGGTCTGCAGCGTAATGGGGTCAACATTTCTAAGATGAACATGCGTCTGTTTGCTCTCACTGAGCCCACTCATAAACATGGCCCTACAGAAACACAAAAAACAACACTGATTAAAACAAAGAAGACCCTTGAAAAAATGACTTTTTCCCTATGGGCAAATCTTGGTTCATCGATTAAAAATTTAATAATTTTCTCTTGATTCTAAAGGAAAAGATTTAGTAATTACAAAACCTAAACATTAGGCTACTAAACAAAAGAACATTTACTAGAAGTTCTGACAAAATTATCTTTGTTCCAGCCTACTTAAAATAGCAAGAGCAAGTATGTGGATCAAAAATATTATCTGGTGTTAAATGTTTTTTTATGGTGTCCTTGTTACAGTGTCATTACACATTTAAGTACTGAGCAATATTTATTAACTACATGTACTTACTATATGATTATGGTTAGGATGAGGGTTTGGTTTATGGTTAGTTGCATGTAATTATGAATAATTTATTGCTGTTATTACTACAGCAAGTACATGTAATGTACAAGTAACAAGGACACCATAAAATCAAGTACTACCGGCTTTAGAAAATTACAGTGATCAGATAATTACTGTATTTTTTTGTTATGTGAAACCTGATATACAGTCACATACAGCACAGCAAAATAAGGGTTACAAAACCCACTACCTGAAGTGTTTTTTTTTTTTTTTTTCAGCACACGGCCAACATAATCATCACAAATACAGTTGGAAAGATGCACTCCAGTCGTAAGTGTCACATGATCCTTTAGAAATCATTCTAATAGGCTGATTTGCTGCTCTGTTATTGGTTAAAACGGTTAAAACAGTGAATGGAATCTTTAACATCATAAATGTTTTTACTGTCACTTTTGATCAGTTTAATGCATATTTGCTAAATAAAAGCATTGATTTGCATTAAAACACACATCAAACATTTGAATAGTAGCACATCATGGTTTCTGCTTATATATTAAGTAGCACAAATGTTTTCAACATTTATAATAAATGTTTCTTCAGCGTTTCTTCAGGCACCAAATCAGCATATTGGAATAATTTATGAAGGATCATGTGACACTGAAGACTGAAGTAATGATGTTGAAAATTCAGCTCTGCATCACAGGAAAAACATTTTAAAATACATTACAATAGAAAACTAATTTTGACAAATACTGTATAACAACTTTAATGTGTGCATATTTTAAACACTCAGAAAAGATGTTTCTCATGGAGACTGCCTGCCGCCCGGCATTATTCACTTATTTGTTAGCTGAGCACTTAACGCTTTTTCTGCAACCCTCATAGGAATGAACTGCAAACACTTGCCAGTGGAAACGCACCTTGAGGTGAGTGCCGGAAAAATCGTGCATGCTTACATTGAGATTTTATTACGATTTTGATTAATTGCTAATTTTGTCCACCCCTGAAATTGTCATATTTTTTTTAATTACCAGAGCACTGAGCAGTTGAAGTAAATAGAAAAATCATAATTGTGACACAATGTCATTAGAAATGACATTACCAATAAAGACTGAATTTTAGAGAATTTCACATTTTTGTAACACACTTTCATACATTTTTTAATGGTTTATAGATTATTCAGATAAATGTTCATGTGCTCACAAACACCTGCTCCACCCACCTGAAGTAAGAGCTGCAGGTGGCCAGCACCATTTTATGGCAGGGAAACTCGCTTTCCTCCACCAGCAGAGTGATGTCAGTCAACAACTTCTGCTCGTAGAAAAACTTCAGCTGTTCCAGCACAGAAACGGCATAATCTGTGTTGACTTGCCGACGCTCTCCAACCTCCGACATGTTTGTATCCCATGAGTTTTCAACCAGCTTCTGAATGTCAAAGACTATCAGTTCCTTTCTGAAAAGGCCTGTTCCCTGAATACTTTGAAATTAAGGTTATTCCTCTATCATGCTGAATCACAACTTTTACAGCAGTTCCACAGTGTTCAGCTATCTCGGAGGACGATGGGATTGAGGGAGGAAGTGGCGTGAGGTAGAGGGAGATGTTTACATCAGAACACCTGCAGTCCAGCGTGTCTGTGGAAAAAAAAATGGCCACATTAGACAGCAAAAAAAACAATGAAGAACTTGAACCACTCCCTGATGTACTGTGAAATTAAGTATTTAATGATAATTTTACATAAAATAACAGCACTAATATTCATGACTGTCCACATTTATTTGCTTTAAACTTTAAACCATAAATTAACACTCTTTCATATACTCGCCAGCGCCAATTTTTACTTGCCTTTGGCAATTCACATACATATGGGATGGCATGAGGGTGAGTAAATGAGAGTTTTTTTTTTTTAGGTGGAGTATAGCTTTAAGTCTTTTAAGTCTTTAAACTAAACCAGTTAAGTGCAAAAAAGACATGTATGAAAACTCAAGTACTTATGTGCTCTTTAGTTTTCTAGCCACCTCACAGACAATATGCAAGTACTGAACTGAATACTCTTTTCATGCCTTATCACACTTGAATGGACAAACACACACACAATTGTCAAAATGACCATCTTTAATCACAATCCAAACTACCATGAGCCGTTTTTGATGTAAAATAGATTGTATAATTTCAAAATCTTACAAAACACAATGCTCTGACCTTAGTTTTGTGAAATTATGCTACATGGTCTGACCTTACCTTTGTGAAATTGTGCTACATAAAACATATCCTCACAAAACAGAAACAGCAGGAGGACTGATATGTCCCAGCCTGACATTAGTGGAGATCACAACAACATCTTGCATTTTAAGGTTCTTTAGTGGTAGTGTTTTTATAATATCAAAATTATGACTTTGATATGATACCACAGTAAAAATCTAAAACAATAGTAACTGGATAACAGATTACAGGACATGAACTTAAAATGAGTTGTATTTAATAATTTAAACACCACCACTTGCAACTGAAGGAAAAGTGTTATCAGTGTGAATGCTGAATTTGAATATAGAGATTGCAACCTTGAAAAGTTAGCTAAAAGGCAAAAGTCAAATTTTAGTTTAAATTTTATTATTCCCCTTAATTGCCTCTGATGGTGAAAAAAGTTTGCTGATTCACATTCAGTAGCATGTCCTTTAAGGGTTTATGATGCAAGTCATTTTAGTTTTCCCTCAATTTGCCTAATTTGCAGCTTAGTGATAGTAAGTAAGGTAGTAAGGTATCATCTTTTCTTTTCATTCTCCACTAAATTATGCAATCGGATGAGCATTAGTGAATTTCTGGACAGATCCGTGAATTAAGTCTTAGAATGTAAATGCAATTTAACTGCCCTGCCACATGTTTTATGTTTCCTTTTTCTTTTCTGTTCTTTAAATTAAGAAGACTTACAATAAGTTGAGTAAAAATGTTAACCTCATTCATTTTCATGTGTAGCTTGATGCTAATTGCAGCTATAATGCACCTGCTGCCCAGGCGCAATCATATGTTTTATGATTCATGTTCTCAAAACAATTAACATAAGGTTACAAGAAAATTTTTGATTTGTTATCTGAAAATTCTTTTAATATTACGTGGGCAAATGTATATTGGGATCAAAGGGAGGTGGATGGGCAAGCTACGTAAGGCCAGAATTTAAAATTATATATATGTAAAATAATTTTAAAAAGTAAAAATAAAGTAAAACAATTTACATTTGACAATATTTTTGTTATCTTTTTCCGACAAAATCAAAATAATGGCAATTATTATTTTTTATTTATTATTTATTTATTATTATTTTCCATTTTCCACACTGGTAATGGTGGTGTTGTGATTATCAGATTCAGGAAATCTGTGAAATCTGTGAATGACTGAATTGTTGGATTTCACCAGTAGGAGCTGAGACATAACATAAATTGGTTAAAATAAAAAAAAAAAGGTTAAAATAAATTATATTATGGAGAAACTGTACTATTTTACTCAAATTTTATTTGTAATTTTTTAAACCTACTCATTGCTGGGGAAAGTAATATTACTGTAATGTGTTACTGCTAAGACATTACTGCCAAACACTGACTAGCAGAATTATATACCCTGTTTTTATTTTTTCAAACGTCGTATAGTTTGTTGCCATATCAAAAAATAGGTCGCCCTATATAGTACCACGACATTTCTCTGGGCTGGGGTTGTTCAGGTATAGTTTAACCAGCCACTGCATCAAACAGCACGGCCATCATAGCCATAGACGTCAACTCGGCACATGTGGGAATTATGAGAATGCAAGACGCAGCCTATTGAAGGCACAATACATCAGTCGTGCACCGTCGAAATCAACTACATTTCTCATTATTAAGGTTTGTAAATTGGCGGGACAGGAGCCTTTTCCGGTGAAAGCTCATTAGCTCAGATCAGTAATGTCACCACATGAACCCATATATCCACATTTCTCTATATATGGAAAACATCGAAGAAACAACTACTTATAAAGAAAATACAGTTACCGATTATAGCTTATTCTAATTTCTACTTGTGTTTTGCCCCGGCATTATCATGTTGCAATATTGAGTACTGTAACGAGAGATCAACATCTAACTGTGATACGCAAACATTTTCAGCTTCAGTGAACAGTTGCCCACATCTGGAGCCGAGCAGGGACGCTGTTATCCGGATCATAACCACACTGCACTGTTAAACAGGCCTGTTTAGAGGTCACCTTACCTCAGATGTGCTGCTTGGATCTCCGGCTGCTGTGCGTTTCTGTCGGATCCACAACACAAAGACGAAGCTTTTTTACAGACAGCGGGCTGCTAAAAATGCGCTGTCCTAACCGGATCGAAGCCCGATGCTTTAACGTTATGTGCCTACATCAAACACCCTGACTCCCTGATGATAATTTCAGCATTAAAAAAAATAAAGTCAAGCGCATATTACACATTGATCACTGCTATAGCAGTATGCAGCTAAATATATCTGTATGAGCAAATCTGACATGCTAATACAGCTAGCTAGCTCTTGTTCCCCTTATACAAACAACAATACTTTCCTGTAATCGAACAGATCGATATTAATGTATCAAAGAAGATCGATCATACACTAAAAACATCCAGACTACGTAAGCAACGGTGAAGTGACTTATTCAGGCCTTTAGACACCGCGTGAGCTACGGAAGCCTAATTTAAGAAGTTGCTTCGATCAGGACAGCTAACTGCATGCTAGCAGCTCGAGAATAAAACCGGTAGAAAAGAAACCAACGTCTTTCGTGTTCACGGAAGGGGGCGGGAACAGGCTCCTTCCCCCTGGCCCGCAGGATGATCTGACGAAATTCATCAGAGGAATACAAATGAAAGTAACGTTAAATTATGCAAATAAAAACATTGTCGTCTATATCCATGACATTTTACCATGCGATCAGTATCCTTCAGCTTTATACATTGTCTACCAAAGCTAATTTAAAATCTAATATATTTAGGCCTACGTAAATTATATAATGACATATTTAATAGTCACATTTGGCTTGCTAGGGTTCATGTGTAGCAATAATTTAAGTAATAAATATAATTAAGTAATAATAACTGAACGACAATATTTCACATTATTAGTGCAATATTTTATGTAAAGCTGCTTAATGTCCAATTAAAAAAAGTGCGAAACAAATAAAAGTGTTAATGTTCAAAACGCCACGAAAGTACGTTTAAAATGTGATTAGTGTTGTTGACTGTACAAATACGTAAAAACAAATGGAAGCTAGCCTGTTTTGATAGACTGTCGAAAGCTACACAAAACAAGCAATGGATAGCTGGAATTCGTAGAAACAACTGCAATCACAATCAAAATGTGGACCAAAAGATTATGCACTAGTAGCTAATGAGTACTAGTAGCATTAAAAACGATACGGATTAAATGTTACAAGGGCTTGCAATAAAGTACATAATGAATGACTGCTAGTATCTAATAAAAAAAAAAAAGAACTAGCATCAAATGAATCAGTAGGCTACTAGTCTCTTTTAAAAAGGCACTATACCTAAATATAGTACAAGCACTATTAGCCAATGCATACCTAATGGAATAAATATTAGTAGCTAAAAATCAGTACTACTAGCATGAAAATAGGTTCTAGTACGTTGCAAGGATTAAACGTTAGAATGGCCTGTCCAAGTAGGCCTATGTAATGTTGTTTTTATATATTTGTGCATTAGGTGGCGCTGCCTATCTCTATTTAGGCCTTCGGTTTTCCTGAGTCAATTTAGTACATTTCTCGAATCGTTCTTAACATTTGCAAACCAGTAAATGGATGTTTCAAAACAATACAAACAGAACAACACAATGGATTACCTGCAAAATTCTGTAACCTTGTAAATTATTAGTTTATTTCTCAAAAAGTAAGTATACACTGCCGTCCAAAACTTTGGGATCAGTAGGGTTTTTAATGTTTTTTAAAGAATCTCTTATACTAATCAAAGTTGCATTAATTTGATCAAAAATACAGAAATAAATAATATTATGAAATATTATTACTGAAATATGAAATTTTGCCATTTAAAATATTTTAATATTCTACCAGTATTCTATTTTAATATACTTTATATTATATTATATAATATTATATTATATTATTATACTATATTATATTTTCATCATTCCTTACTCCAGTCTCAGTGTCACACAGTCCTTCAGAAATCATTGTAAAATCATAATTTATCAATGTTGGAAACTGTTGTGCTGCTTAATATTTTTTGGAAACTTGTGATACTTTTTTTCAGGATTCTTTGATGAATAAAAAGTAAAAAAAGAACAGCATTTATTCAAAATAGAAATCTTTTCTAACAATATAAGTCTTTACAATCACTTTTCATCAATTTAACACATCCTTGCTGAATAAAACTATTAATTTTTTTCAAACAAAGAAAAAAAATTCACTGACCCCAAACTTTGAACGGTAGTGTATATTGTTACAAAAGATTTTTATTTTAAATAAATGCTGTTCTTTTTAACATTTTATTCACCAACAAAAATATTAAGCAGCACAACTGTTTCCAACACTGATAATAAATCAACCTACTAAAATGATTTCTGAAGAATTATTTGACAGTGAAGACTGAAGTAATAAAGCTGAAAACACTATTTTAAATTGCAAAAATATTTTACAATATTACAGGGTTGTTTTTTTTTTTTTTGTTTTTTTTTTTTTTTGTATTTTTAATCAAACAAACGCAGCCTTGATGAGCCGAAAATACTTATTTAAAAAACATTAAAAGACTTACTGTTCCCAAACTTTTGAACAGCATTGTAAGATTTTGAAAAGCAGTGTAAAAGATAAAGACTCTTTCTCTCTCTCTCTCTCTCTCTCTCTCTCTCGCTCTCTCCCTCTCTCTCTCTCCTGTATGTACATGTATTTACACACACATAAACAATAGAGTGTGTCTCACAGTATGTGTGATGAAGTATATTTACTGTATAATGTAGGCTAAAATAGAAATGGACTTCTGTAATATGAAGCATTACAGTAAGTACACAGTATCACAGTACAATGTACATTGTTGAAATACATACCTGTTATGTCTACAAAACATTTGAATGACTGAGGATACGGTTGTTCTCCCAACATTCGGCTGTCCCTTTCAACCTACCCTGGGCATTATATGGTAATTGGGAACATGGACCACAATAGTACACTTGCCAACTTTCTAAAAATTCTTATTAAATTTGATCATTGGTTGATCTAATGCTTTACATTACTCTTTATTAGTTTACCTGTGTAATTCATCAATTTAGGACAAAAAAGTCTAATAGAAACGTACAGAACATGCTTGACAGATTATGACAGCAGAACCAGTATAATATATTTTGATCAACATGACATAAGCAATTGATAATGTAGGAAACAGAAAACAAATGCACATAAATCAGTTGAATGAACATTGGCAATTTGTTAAAAAAAAAAAAAAAAAAAAGAAGAAGAGAGGTTTAATGATGTGGCTAGATGATTTGGGGGTTGAACAAGCAGTTTTGAAAATTTAGGTTCTGATATGTGAAATGTACTAAAGCAACTGAGAAAAACTGTAAAATGTGCTGTGACAGAATCACAACATATCTAAATTCTCACACAGAGGCATTCTGAGTCCTCATATCCTTTAGAGTTTGTTCTTTCAAGGTAGTCTGACTCTGGCAGGTCTCTTGAAAAGTGTTTTTTGCATTCTTGTTATTGAAGGCTGCAACCACAAGATGACTACAGCATTTGTTATTTCCAAAGAGCCTATCATCTTTCTCTGTTCGTGGCTGTTGTGCATGAACAAGCTGATTGAACTAACACCAAACAACTGTTTTTTGGAACCAATAACCTTTCTATTGAAGTCAACAGGCCTGCCTAATCAGGTCACGCTTCTTTCTAATTAATAGGTCTAATTACTTGGGTGTGGTTTCCTCTGGGTTCACAACACACTCTTGATTTAAACTTGAGAAAAAGTGTGGATTAACTTTTATTTGAATTATTTTAGTTTTGTGAAAACTTGTTCTTTGTTGCAGAAAACTTCAAGGTAAGCACTTTCAAGTATAAAATAAAATAAATAAAGCCACATTTTCGGTTTAATTTTGAGATGTTGTTAACAAAAAGTAAACATATGTTAGAAAATTCATAATGTATTTTGTACAAATAAGTAAAAGGAGTTAATTTTGTTTTTGGAAAAAAATAAAGAATGAGAATCCCTAAAGAATGAGAAATCTGCTTCAGTTCACAGATGTTCTTTTGAGTTGACTATAATCTGAAAATATTTCTGGACAAATTGTCAAAACCTCCTTTTGATTTGTTCTGCAGAAGGTATGGCTGCTATAGCATCCCAAGATCCCACTGGTATTGCAGGTGTACATTGTGGATCAATGTATGCACAGGCCCCTCAGCGCCCTGGTCCTTTGCCTTCCAGAGTGTTACACCCAGATGAGCAGCTCCAGCGAAACCAGCCCTTTTATGTTTCCACCGTCCAGCCTTTCTTCCCATATCAGTGGACCATATCAAGTCCATATATGCCCTACAGTGGACTTCCTGGATTAGGTATAGTTTTGTTTTGTCATTTTACCAAATATTGGTAGGGTTGTTATTCTCATTTTTCAGATTCAGTTTTTCAGTGGTGTGTGTGTGTGTGGTTTGTTTGTTGTTGGTTTTTTTGCTTTACATTATAAACATAGCTTTTATAGAGACATTACAGAAAAGTGATTGCCTCTCAAACGAGTGAAAACATGGAGGGAACCGCATGCTTTTCATAATATGAAGTGTGCTTTGGAAAGCCTGGAAAAATTCTTTTGCTCAGGCCTATTATTAGGTGTCCAGCATAAGCTATAACTTTCTTTCCCTATAGTGAAGACTTGCTAAACTTCACATGAATGAGATGGATGCAATGTATGCAGTATTTAAAATGTCAGGCCTAGGATTTACAACAGGGTTCCTCCAATTTGGCCCTGGACGGCCACTGTCCTGCAGAGGTTAGCTTGAACCCTGTTCAGACTAACCTACTTGTAATTTCCTAGCAACTTTGAAGACCTTGATTAGCTTGCTTGGGTCTCTTCCCTGTTGAAAAATCCAGCATATGCTGGTTAGGTATGTTTTGAAGCATGGCTGCTGGTTTGAGCTGGTTTAAGATGGTCCTGAACTGATCTAGTTGCTTAGGACCAACACATGACCAGCTTAAACCAACTCATGGCCAGCTAAGGACCAGCTTAAACCAGCTCAAAACAGCAGTTATGCTTCAAAACATACCTAACCAGCATATGCTGGATTTTTCAACATGGTTGATTAGAGTTGGAGCTAAGCTCTGAAGGGCAGTGGCCCTCCAAAGTCTATTTTGAGGAACACAGATTTAGGACACTAAGCTCTAGTTTTTCATTAAGCCATATGAATGGAAACCCACATGCATGTAATATAACTGTTCTTTGTTTTTAAGGTTATGGCATGATGATGCCATCATTGCTACTTCCCCAGTGTTTAGAAGTCCCTGGATACATGATTCCTCAAGCTCAACTGCAAATGTTGGACTACAGACGTATGAATCCCCATGTGGCTATTGCCCACCAGACCCGCCACTCCCATTTTCAAAACGGCGTGCCCCCTGGTCGTGAGATGGTCAGTTCAGAGGTGCAAACTGAACCCCTTTGTCGTAGCGTGGACTCGCATGAACGTGCCGTGTCCCACAATTGTTCAGAATCAGGTAGGGGTACTGGCAGTCCAGTCTCAACATCACCCAGCTCCTTGGATAACAAATCAGTAGCTTGCCCTGAAGGTGTGTCAATGCTAACTCAAAATTACAATGCCACGAATGCTATCAACACTACTGATTTATCTGCTGTTCCAAAGAGAGAAATCCTCCAAGGTGAACGGATGCAAAGGAAAGGCAGAGAAATGCCTTCTGAGCTTAAGAAACTTCAGAACAAGGACAACTTGGAGCTAGGTAGTCATAATGAAACTGACCTTCTGCAGTGCAGCTTGGGTTCGGTACAATCTTCAGGGGATGTCGTCTTGTGCTCTTACCAGTCATTGGCATTTAGAAAGGATAAACAGAGGGTTGGAGCTGGGATGTTGAGGTACTCCAGGAAGCACTGTCTCCCTGCTTGTACAGACGTTACTGTGGTGAGAACTTCTCCGTCTTGTAGAACTTTTAAAACTTATCCTAAACCAAACAGATCGGACGTTACCCAAAGCGTCAAAGCAAAGAGAAACTCAGAGATGTCACTTGAGGCAAAAAGCAGAGAAGATGGACACTCCTCCAATAAGATTGACTTTAAGATTCTGCGGCTGCCATTTGACACACAGAACCATAACCAGCCTTGTCAGCTGGAGGCTTCTATCTGGTCAGTTGAGTCTCTGATACCCTATGTACCTTCCACTGAGTGGATGACCGAGAATGGTCTTCTAACCCCGCAGAAACCTTTGAGCCCAGTGAATGAACACTGTGATATCTCGAAGCCAAATTATGGTTCTGTAGGGAAGAATCGACAATCTGGTGCATCCAAATATCATGGTCGTTCACGTCAGCTGGAGGCTTCTATCTGGTCTGTGGAGTCTTTGATACCCTATGTACCTTCCACTGAGTGGATGACACAGAATGGTCTTCTGACTCCTCAGAAACATTTGAGCCCACTAAATGAACACAGTGATGTCATCTCAAAGCCAAATTATATTCCTGACACAAAGAATCTACAACCTGGTGCATCAGCTAAATATCATGGTCGTCCACGTCAGCTAGAGGCCTCTATATGGTCAGTAGAATCTTTGATGCCTTATGTCCCTCCCAGTGATTGGATGGTTGAGAATGGGTTTTTAACTCCTCAGAAACCGCTGAGCCCGCAGATTAAATCCAGTGGTGTTCGGTCAACACAGAATCGCAGAATCAACCAGTCTGGTATTCCAACAGGGAAGACACTACAAACTGGTGCATCAACTAAACATTGTTCATTTAACTCCCTTGAGTCCCACTCACTGTACCATCCCTCAACAAGCTGGCTAGCTGACTTTGGTAATGTATACTACTGCAGCAAGTTACCTGTTGTACGGCAACAGCCTGACCTTCCAGAGAAGCGGCTACCAAAGATGTCCCATGCCATTAGTCTTCAATCATCTTCTCTCAGGAGTGGGAAAAACACCAAGAACCAAAGACGACCAGCAACTGGCATCTCCGATCAGAAGCACTGTTCATTTCGTACTTGCGAGTGCAAAGCAAAAAACAGTTCAAGGCTAGCTGGATCTGCCAAGCAATGTGGTTGGGTTCCTCATTCCACATTGGAGAATGAACTTCCATTCAGCCCATCTTGTAGATATGAAACAAAAGGAAAGGATGAAAGAAGGCTTCCTTTTTCAGATGGTTTTGGCTGCAAAAGAGAAGAGACTACTGAACTGAAGACCTTTTACATGAAGAGGACTACTGAGGGCATCCATGGTACTCCAAAGATGACTTTGGGAAGTCATTTGACAAAATGCTGTGCTGCTTACCGGGCTAAATTGAGTGAAGGGACTGGACTGTGTGAAGATTGCCAATGCCTTAATCCCAGCCCTGCTCAAGATAAATGTGGTGACCTTGAATGGAAAATTTGGGAAAAGAGTGAGGAAGACTGGATTAACAACCCAAATCAGAGATTGCTACAGAGACCGCAGAAAGGTAGGCTGTCCAAGTTACTGCTGCTGAAATTCTATGTATGTTAATGTATGTACTCTGATACATATATCTTCTTCTGATAGACAACGCATGGAAAGCAAGTATGCAGGTGTCTACAACTGAAAGGAGGATCCAGAAAAAAGAAAGGAAAGGGTACTCGCAAGGTAAGATAATAAATTCTCAAAAGTATACTTTATTTTAGTCCAGTTGTGATGCCTGGTCTTTGACATTCCTATTTATCAGAGATTTTCTTATCTCTCATTTCTTCAGAGATCACACAAGAGGAAGACACAATGTTTATGGCTACCAGTGGTCAGTGTGCACACCCTGTGGAGAGCGAGAAGGTGCATTAAATATCACAAACATTCAAACCCTTTCATCACTCAAATACTCACATGTATGATTTTTACGCAGTAATTTAATAAAGTACTAATAACTGAACATGCTGTGTCCTTTATCACTGAAGTCTCGCAGATTAAATTTGAAAAGTCACTTAATAAATACTACTTGAGCACATTAGGTGCATCACCAAAAAAAAAAAAAAAAAAAAAAAAAAAAGTTTAAGGCTTTTTTTTTTTTTTTTTTTTTTTTTTTTTTTTTAAATTGCACAACAAAAGCCTTGATCCACAGACAAATCTGGCTGGTTACATAAAAGGACGTGGAAGATCAGTTTAAGCATCTTATTTGTTTTAAAACCAGTCATAATGTTAAGTCGGTTGCATTAAAAAAATAAAAATAAAAAAAATAAGATTGGTCTAGCCTACAAGTATGTAGAAAAATAAGACCGGTTGCACTTGGTTGACTGGTTTAGCTGACAGGATTAGGCCGTAGTTCAATTAGGACATTTAAGTCATTTTTATAAATGTGCCTTAGAAAAAAACATTACTGGTGTGAATCTTAAGACAAAACTTATCTATTTTAAGATCAATCAAGTTTCTTTCAGTTGAAAGGCTCGACTTGCATTTTAGTCTGGGACTAGTTTTAAACCTTGTCTGTGAAACCAGAGGAAAGGGACTGAAGCTCTTGATGCTAAAACCTGAATTCATAGAGCTGTGATATGTGGAAACTTAAAATGATATTTTTAATTTTTACATTAATGTAAAAGTGTACTTTTGTGTACTGAATAAACTGCCATCATGAATGTTGTAAATCAACTAATATGTATACATGTACAGGTGCATCTCAATAAATTAGAATATCATGGAAAAGTTCATTTATTTCAGTAATTCAACTCAATTTGTGAAATTCGTGTATTAAATAAATTCAGTGCACACAGACTGAAGTAGTTTAAGTCTTTGGTTCTTTTAATTGTGATGATTTTTGGCTCACATTTACCAAAAACCCACCAATTCACAATCTCAGCAAATTAGAATATGGTGACATGCCAATCAGCTAATGAACTCAAAACACCTGCAAAGATTTCCTGAGCCTTCAAAATTGTCTCTCAGTTTGGTTCACAAGGCTACACAATCATGGGGAAGACTGCTGATCTTACAGTTGTCCAGAAGACAATCACTGACGCCCTTCACAGGGAAGGGAAGCCACAAACATTCATTGCCAAAGAAGCTGGCTGTTCACAGAGTGCTGTATACAAGCATGTTAACAGAGTTGAGCGGAAGGAAAAAGTGTGGAAGAAAAAGAAGCACAACCAACCGAGAGAACTGCAGCCTTGAGAGGCTTGTCAAGCAAAATCGATTCAAGAATTTGTGTGAACTTCACAAGGAATGGACTGACGCTGGGGTCAAGGCATCAAGGGCCACCACACATAGATGTCAAGGAATTTGGCTACAGTATTTCTCTTGTTTAGCCACTCCTGAACCACAGACAGTGTCAGAGGCATCTTACCTGGGCTAAGGAGAAGAAATGGACTGTTGCCCAGTGATTCAAAGTCCTCTTTTCAGATGAGTGCAAGTTTTGTTTTTCATTTGGAAACCAAGGTCCTAGAGTCCGGAGGAAAGGTGGAGAAGCTCATAGCCCAAGTTGCTTGAAGTCCAGTGTTAATGTGCAATTAAAAGAACCAAAAACTTAAACTACTTCAGTCTGTGTGTACTGAATTTATTTAATACACGAGTTTCACAATTTGAGTTGAATTACTGAAATAAACGAACTTTTCCACAACATTCTAATTTTGAGATGCACCTGTACATTTAATGCAAATTACTTAATGGAAGGTTATATTAAGTATTGTTGAATCACTTGGTCATTTTATGTTGTTTGAGGTGCTTATTTGTGTATATTGCTAAAAGAGATTAAATAAACTTCCAGAATAAAACTTTTTTTTGGTCACTGTTGTTAAATTTAGTTGATTTTTATTTTATGGCTTTGTTTCAAAGTTCATTCCCTTTCTAGAGCCGAGTCAGCAGAGAGTAGTACGCAAGTATCCTTCCTGCCAGAGCTATTGGCAATGTGTATTGATAAGTACCGGCTATACGAATGCACCATCATACTCACACTTTGTGTGACTGACTTTAACTTGGGATAAACCATGCACAAAAATATTTTTTGAAATGTATTTAATGTCATGTAGAATATTTCATTTCAGTATCTTTACTCATATAAATGAATCAATTGTAAATAAATAAGGCTAACAGATTGTCTTTTTTGAAATTTACAATGTTAACTTTCTCTACACTGCAATGTTAGTAACAGAATGAATCATACAGTGAACATACAAAAACAATAATAAATAACAGAATCATTAATAGACATGAACAACTTTGACACTGTCTTTAATGGAAGCCTGTGATTACACTCACAGTGGGGTTGTGTACTGTCAGCATGCCTGTGTTCATCTCGCACTTTGTGAGCTGCGAGACAGTACTTCATTTGCACTGCAGCAGGCATTTATCCAGAGCACATCTCAAGAGTGCTGTAGCTTTATGTGTCAGTGGATGGCCAGGGTTAAGAGTACTGCTCCACAAAATGCTGGTGAAACTCCTTAATCTTTGCCAAAACTATCTTCAGTTTCTCTACTGGAGGAAGGATGGTCATTCTGTAGGAGAAGAATGCACAAAAACAGGTACAGTTAATCAAGAGAGGGATTGAAAGAATGTCAAAAAGTGTAAGAATTCTTAAGATCACTGCACATATGCGTTTTTCAGTTTGTTTTTTTTTCTTGTATTCGTCATCCTTTCCTACCAAAATGCTTGCTATGGATGTGAAAACGCAGAAAATTTAACCTGATCCGCTTTCGTTATGATGGACGAAAGTTTCGGAGGCACTGTGTAAACATGACTGACACAACGTGAGGTCATATTTATTTTTTAACATGCAAAAATTTTGGACAGAAATTTTGTACTCAGTGCGCAATGACCTTTAGTGTTTTGCAAAGTGCCAATAGTACTCTTATTTGACTGATGCCCAAAGTAGACTCCCACCCTGCATCCGCTTCTGCATCCTTGATCTGCATTGTGCTATCAACAGGTTGTGATGTGCAGTGGTCAAGTGAATGGTCTGTCTGAATTTACTTTTCACACTTTATTTGGTATTCATAGCAGGTGAGAGAGACTAATTGACAAAACATCTATAGAGCTAACGTTTTACAGAGTTCAGCTCCAACCCAAACTCACCTAAACCAGGTAATCAAGTAGAAAATTACAGGTACACTTAAAATGATTTAATGATGTTATTCACTTTATTTAAACAATTCATTTTGAAGTAACACCATTGTATTAGGTTTCTCATTTAAACATGACTGCATCATATTAAACTGACTTGAAATGGTTATTTTTTGTTTTACCTCTTTTTTTATTTTGAAAGAACATGTTTCAATCAAGTAACACCTTTGTCACAAACATATCCATAGTTAATCTCATCATTCTTGTTTGTATCCCACATTGCTGCCATAACACCATGGTGCAGTGAGTGTTACTACAGTAAATCCATGGTAATGATGGCAATGTGTAGATTGAAAAGCCGTCTGACTGTCTCGTTGCACACAGTCATTTGTGTTCATCGCTGAATTCAAGTGTTTCACACTGGATCTCACAGCACTGTTTAGTGCTCGCGTGACAGAGTAAATGCATCTTCCGTAGTGAGCTCGAGCAGTGTGGCAGTTTGAACTTCGGTCCGTATGCTGTTTTGTTCCGCTTTTGGCACATAAAAGTTATATCGAACATTTATCGAACTCTTCATATCGTTTTATCAAGGAAAATTATATCGCGATAATATCTCGTTATCGAATTATCACCCAGCCCTACGCCAAAGGGTCCTGACCAAGTGTCAATATGTGATGAGTTGGGAGTGAGAACGTGTTGGTATAAAGGGAGAGTAACCTGAAATGGTAGGTGCCATCTCGCTGCCCAAAGCCACTGCCAGGAACCAAACAGATGCCTTTTTCTTCCAGAAGCTTCATACAGTAAAACATATCTGGAGCTTGTCCCTTCTCCTAAAATGGAAGTGGATAGGGGAATTCGGTTATGAGTTTTATGATACTGTTTAATTCAACCAAGTGAACAATAATATTGTATTGTAATATTGTAAGTGTAAATGTGTTCATATTGTTCATAATGACATTATTTGCTGGAGACATCACACTTTTCTAAGGACATACTTGTAAACTAATTACAAATTTAGGATCAAATCCTCAGGTCACAGCGAAAATGTGTTTTAAGTGTAGTGGTATTACTCAGTTTACTTTGTTGTTCAAAGCCAGCCTTTGTGATTTAAGGGCATGATTATTCTGAAATTATTCACTATTATGTACTGAACAACATAATCTTCTGGAACAAATAAAGGCCAAAATGATGCTGCTTTAATAACTAACATAAGGGAGCACAATTAATTCATTTTATTCACCGTAGGCCTATAATCCAAAAATATTAACAATAATATTTGAGAAAATTGTTTGATAATAAGAAACAGATAATATTTGAAAAAGATAATATTTGATAATAAGAAACACCCACTGCTTTTGGCCTTAAACACAATTTTGGCCACCATTTTTCCATTTCTAGGTTCATAAAGGATCTGTGACATCTCTTACAGTGGAATATGCTCCCAATCAATTAACTTCAAAGGGACGTTAAGGTGCAGCCACATTAGCACATTATCAAAGTTCTGTTGTCAATAGTGTGACAATGTATGAAGCACATCTCACACAGAAGTCATTTTCAAACCAAGTCTGTTAGAAATCAAATCAGATAGCTATCTGATCAGTAAAAACGCATGAAGTGACAACTGAATAAATGTTAGATTTAACTGATCACAAGTTGATCCTACCTTGGCCTCCAGGATGGCTTTTTGTGGGAGGTGGATACGTGGGAAAGTGTACATTGCACCCTGCACTGGGTTACATTTTATTCCTGGGACCTGATTCAAGATTTCTTGTGTCATGCTGGCTTTCTCTGCCAGTGTGGCCAAAGTGTCTGTACGCTCCTAAAGACCATGGAGAAAAGATTTGATTACTTTCTTGTTAGTTTTTTTTAATGGGGAGGGGGGGTGAAACAAGTTTAGACTTGTGAAACCGTCCTCAACACAAAATAACACTCAATTTCAAGATTTACTCTTCTTATGGAATCAGCTTCCAGAAGAGATCAGATGTGCTCAAATCCAGACTCAAAACTCAATCTGTTTAGTTGTGCATTTACTGAATGAGCACTGTGCTACATCCGAACTGACTGCACTGTATTTTATGTATAATCATTTTTTAATGTATAATCCATTTTTCATGAGCTGAACTCAAAGATCTAAGACTTTTTCTATGTACACAAAAGGCCTATTTCTCTCAAATAATGTTCAAATGAGCGTGCAATTGGCATGCTGACTGCAGGAATGTCCGCCAGAGCTGTTGCCTGTGAATTGAATGTTCATTTCTCTACCATAAGCCGTCTCCAAGGGCATTTCAGAGAATTTGGCAGTACATCCAACTGACCTCACAACCGCAGACTATGTGTAACCACACCAGCCCAGGACCTCAACATCCAGCATCTTCACCTCCAAGATTGTCTGAGACCAGCCACCCGGACAGCTGCTGCAACAATCGGTTTGCATAAACAAAGAATTTCTGCACAAACTGTCAGAAACCAACCATCT
This sequence comes from Labeo rohita, assembly GCF_022985175.1. Classification (NCBI taxonomy): domain Eukaryota; kingdom Metazoa; phylum Chordata; class Actinopteri; order Cypriniformes; family Cyprinidae; genus Labeo; species Labeo rohita. The sequence continues at coordinate 21,430,333 of NC_066880.1, forward strand.
CAGGGAAGCTCATCTGCATGCTCGTTGTCCTCATCGGGGTCTCGACCTGACTGCAGTTCGTCGTTGTAACTGACTTGAGTGGGCAAATGCTCACAACTGATAGTGTCTGGCACTTTGGAGAGGTGTTCTCTTCACGGATAAATCCCGGTTTTCACTGTACAGGGCAGATGGCAGACAACGTGTATGGCATTGTGTGGGTGAACGGTTTGCTGATGTCCACGTTGTGTACGGCCCCATGTTGCAAGGATCTGTATACAATTCCTGGAAGCTGAAAACATCCCAGTTCTTGCATGGCCAGCATACTCACTGGACATGTCACCCAATGAGCATGTTTGGGATGCTTTGGATCGGCGTATACAGCAGCGTGTTCCAGTTTCTGCCAATATCCAGCAACTTCGCACAGCCATTGAAGAGGAGTGGACCAACATTCCACAGGCCACAATCAACAACCTGATCAACTCTATGCGAAGGAGATGTGTTGCACTGTGTGAGGCAAATGGTGGTCACACCAGATACCCCCCCAATACAGTAAAACTGCACATTTTAGAGTGGTCTTTTATTGTGGCCAGCCTAAAGCACACCTGTGCAATAATCATGCTGTCTAATCAGCATCTTGATATGCCACATCTGTGAGGTGGATGAATTATCTTGGCAAAGGAGAAGTGCTCACTAACACAGATTTAGACAGATTTGTGAACAGTATTTGAGAGAAATAGGCCTTTTGTGTACAAAGAAAAGGTCCTACATCTTTGAGTTCAGCTCATGAAAAATGGGGGCAAAAACGAAAGTATAATTTTGGTCAGTATAAATCAATATTTAAATCATTTTAAATGTTCTTAAATTCTTTGTTTTTATTGTTGTGATTATTATTATTTTTTTTATGATTACTTTAATTCCTTTTACGTACAGCACTTTGAATTACAATTGTGTATGAAATGTGCTATATAAATAATGTTGCGTTTTAAAAAATATTTAGAGATATTATTATTGCTATTTATTGTTGTGATATTTACAAAGCAACTGGGTTATTTTTCAGAGTGCACAAAGGAAACAATCAATGGGACAATATAGACCTTGATAAATGTGTCATATGAGGGTTCATCTGGTTGGGGTGGATTGACCACCACATCTAGAAGAGCCTGTCCAGGCACTGGAGGACACAGCCGCACTGACACCAGCTTAGTAAGTTGAAATTTCACCTCAGGATCTAGATTTATAACCTCCATATAACCACCACGAAAACCACACCTTTAAAAAAGCAAGACAAACAGGTTTAAATGCTTAACTTTTTACTTGATGTATTTTAGAACAATACTATTTGGGCAAAACAAAAAACTTAATTCACAGTATTTGTATACTGTAGGTTTTTCCCAAATAATCTCACAACCTTCATTTCAAACTATGGAGGAACAATATAGGAAATTTTCTTTAAATTGACTGCAAAAGTGTTTGTAATTGGTGAATGTAATATGTGATTGTGCTCAAACATGCTTGCGTTATATGTGAGATCAAAAAAATTGATTATGGAGCTTAAAGAAAGCATGTTTGTGGTTATGTTTACCATATTTGATGAGCTCTATGTATGTGTTGATCAATGTTTATATGTGAATAAAAGCCTCAATTCATCTTTTTATTATATAAAGTATCGCTGTCAAACGATTAATCATGATTAATCGAATACAAAATAAAAGTTTGAGTTTGCCTAATAAATGTGTACTGTGTGTAATTATTACGTATATATAAATACAAACACATTTGTGTAATATATGTATTTATTATAATTTTTGTATAATTTATATTATATATAAATAAAAATATTTTGTACATAAATAACATATATGTCTTAAATATATACATTAATTTGTTTGTATTTATACCCATTGCACACACATTTATTAGGCAAATTCAAACTTTTATTTTGTTTGCGATTAATCGCGATTAATCACTTGACAGCCCTAATATAAAGCAATCGTGTCTTTTCAGAGGTCTTGAAACGTTTAAATTGTATAACTTTTTGGTGTAATGGGCTTTTAATGGAGGGACAGAAACCTCTCAGGTTTTATCAAAAAAATATCTTCAATTGTGTTTCGAAGACAAATAAAGTGTTACAGATTTGAAATGGCATGAGGGTGAGTAAATAATGAACCAGATTTATTAAATTCTATAATACTCTCTATGGAATAATTCTCCCAAATAACCTAAAAACCATTTGCATTTTTCTTGTTTTGGATACTCACTCTCCCATGTAGCACTTTGACGTTGAATGAAACGAAGCAAGTTCCACTTTCTCAGAGTATTCTGGACCCATTTCAAACAGCACCTTCTTAAAGGAGTGAAATTTACTCCCTTCCGCGTAAACATTGTCTTGATAGACCTGGATAAAGCAGGGCATGTCGAAAATATTATTAATGTGTGTTTGTATATGTATTTAATTGCAAAAAATAAATGTACAATGTATAATAAATGTATAAGTTGATTTACAAATCACCTCATCAGCCATAAGAAAAAGTTTTTCTGCTGCAGCAAATCGGATAACGTCCTCAATGCATTGCCGGCTTTGCACTTGACCTGTCAGGTAAAGGCAAACAATGTTGCCAAATTACTTTGATGTTTTCCAGCACAATGATTGTTCACGATTGTTCTTCACAACTGCAACAATTTTATGCAAATAAAAGTTTGAGTACTTGAGAAATCCTTAATAAATGCTACTACAGGGTTCTGTAGGTTTTATGAAGGATAATTTAAGAAAACCTTTTTAAGACCACGTAATGGAAATGTAAAGAATAATTGAAAGGAACACAATACTGTATGTCAACATCTCTAAGTGAAAACCTAGTAAGCAGACAATGAGTTGTTTTAGCAACTTCCAACAGATCTCTATTGCTTTTAATTCATTTTACATGAAAAAAAAAAAAAAAAAGATTTAAGCTGAATAACCCCCAATAGGGTCTGGCTGCAATTTCAGACATGCACTCTCAGACTTGCACTCTCAGACAACAGCATTTCCAGAAGTCTTTTTAATTTGTATTTTATATATTTTATATATATATATATATATATATATATATATATATATATTTTTTTTTTCATTGAATATCTCAGCATTTTACAATAATAGCCAGGTGGTGAAGACAAGAAAAAAAGAAACTAAACTACAATGTAACTCGCAATCGCTACTTGCACTCTCTGCTACCTGCGACATCCCTTGCAATCCACACAAATCGTGCGTATTGCCAATGGAGACAAGTTGCTGTGGTGGTTAAATGATTAAAACGAATTTAATAGCATAACGTACAGGATCCTGCAAGTCTTCTGTAGGAGATAAAGACAAGACCTGCAAATCTGTGGCCACAGAACAGCAGAATATAAACACTGTGCAAAATCTCTCGTTAAGCATTTTCCTTCTGTAGAAAACCATTAACACTTAATATGGCTTAATGTATTAAGTGCTATTAAAAGATCAAATTGGATATACAATTTTATTTTATTAATATAATGTATATGTATATAGTGTTTGTAATTAAGTTCATTGTAATCACCTGTCTTTATAAGTTGATTTCAGTTCAGTGTTTGTCGTCTGGTCTCGTCAATGTGTACGTGAGTGTTTCTACCCTCCTGTTGTGGATCTACCTGTTTTGGAATTACCTGTGGATTATAATAAAGATTTTATCTTTAACCTTTGTCTCCGTTCGCCCCTTCCTCACACGTTTGCCCTGCGTTTTGTTTTTTTCGTTTTGATCAGTGTTTTATTTTATTGTTTTATTTTTTTTTTCTTTATGAATGATCCTGCTGTCCTCGTCCTCCTGCTAGAGCAGGGGGACCGCTCTCTCGAGGACCACACTGAAGACTTTGTGTTTCTGGCGAACTAAACACGCTACCCGGACTACTACCTCTGCCCTTTCTATTTTGCTGGACTGAACACCACCACACGAGCACAGTTGTCTGGGGAGGGTCCTCGAGAAAGCCTCACAGCCTTCACTGAGTGGGTGCTGGTGTCCTGCTATGCGGACGACGAGATCAACCCCACTCAGGACCCAGAGCCCAGCCCACCATCACCCCGCTATGTGGAGCTGCATGAGCCCACCCCAGATGGAGAGCCAAAGCCCACCGCGACACATGAGCCATCGCAAAGGAGAGCGACTGAGCCAAGGATTGCCCCGGAGCTAGAGCCCAACACGTCTGATCAGGTGCGTGAGCCGGCAATGAAGCCCGCCACAGAAGAGATCACAGTGAGGCATGAGGGCGTGGACGGAAGCCCTGCCCACTGCACTGCCACTGGGGGTGAGCAAACACTGGACTCTGGAGATTTAATTGACTTTGTTTGTGAACTATTGAACTACTGAACTGGAAAGAAATCCCACCCAACCTCCCTCTCCCGCCGCCTCTCATTGACCTGTTCCCTGCCTCGACGCCCGTTCTGCTGAATCCTGTCAGCCCCTCTGCTCACCCTCAGCCCACCATCTGTGGTGTGGGCTCACCGTTGGTCTGCCCATCTCCAGCTCCATTGGCATCGAGTCTGGTGGATCCCTCAATGTCGCCTCCAGCCTCCGAGGCCCAGACACTGCCTCAGTCCTGCGACCCAGCAGCTCCACCATGGCTTCCAGCTCCCTCGTCTCCACCGGAGCCCGTCAGTCCAGCAGCTCCACCGGGCTCCCTCATCCCTCCGGCTCCGCCTTGGTCAGTCATCCCCCTAACTCCACCTCGGGACTGCACTCCTCCGGCTGCGCCTCGTCCTTTCATCCTTCCAGCTCTGTTGGGCTCCTCCTTCCCTCCAGCTCCACCTCAGTCTTCTGTCGCTCCAGCTCCGAAGACTATCTCCTACAGAAGACTTGCAGGACCCTGTACGATTTGCTATTAAATTCGTTTTAATCGTTTAACCACCACAGCATCTTATCCCCATTGGCAACGCGCAGCATTTGTGTGGATTGCAAATGAGCTTGCAGGTAGAGATCAAAGTGACAATTGCGAGTGACACTGTAATTTTGTTTCTTTTTTCTTGTCTTTACCACCTAACTACTGTTGTAAAATGTTGAGAAATTTATTTATTATTTTTTCAATTAAAAAATAATAAATAAATAGAATAGAATAAAAAATAAAACAGACTGCAAGTGATGTCACTTCCGGAAGTGCAGGTGTCTGAGAGTGCATGTCTGAAAATTTCATACACTATTGACAGATATTTGTTCTTGCTTGATCAATTAAGCTTACTTGATTTTGTTAAATTCCCAAGAAAACAAGACTTACTCTTACTGTGCATCTCAAGTAAATGTATGTTTTTGTTTTTGCAGTGCATGCAACATTTCCTGCCATAACTTTATGCATTTAAGACTTTCTTCTCTGATTTTGGTAATTTGTGTAGGGGCGAATTAAGACCTTTTTCAAGACCACCAGAAACCCTGCAATAAAGAAAAGATATCCATGTCGAAATTTAAGAGTAATTTGAAACGTGAAGGAATCATAAATTAAAGCTATTGTGACACATATTAAGAGAAGAAGAATTGATGTGTCAGGTGTTTCAGCAAAAAGAGGCTTCTATACAGGATTAATATCAATTAACTTATATTTCAAACACAAACTAGCCACCATAATAAAAGCGGATACATTTGTCATCACACCTGTGGGGTTGCCAGGATTGATAATACACAGTGCTTGAGGGCTGCAGTGCTTCTTTGCTTCCTGCAGGGCGCGTCGTAACTCATTGATGTCCAAACTCCAGCAGTTGTCTTCATCCAGATAATAACTGATTTGTACTGCACCCAAATCGGCCAGAGCAGCGGAGTACAGTGGGTACTGAGGGATGGATATCATCACTCCTGTACGAGACACTCCTTCTCCTGACACCAGCAGCTTAAGCATTGTCTGACACATAGATAAATACAGATCTTTAAGTAATTCTGATATTTTGTTCTTTACCACACTGAAAATATTGAAACATATAGTATCCAGAAGGTCATGAATAAAACTTTGCATAGATTTTATCCTAAAAGTACACGTTAAACAAAGTAAACTTTTGCACACACACAAGTTTTTATAAAGCCATTTGTACACTACAATCTATGCAAATTTAAAATGACTGTTATCAGAAGTGCAAACACATATTAGCCTTGTTCTACACCTTGTATCCTTCACAAAATAAACATACATAAAAAGCTGACACTGTATTTTTTAAAACCCATGACCTAATCTGCATATTATTCTAATTTTTATGCATATTATTTTTCTTCTTATTCAATAAAACTTATTCAGTTTTATTTATTTTTAATGTTATAACTTTCAAATTATTGGCATTAAATTAGTTTAATGGACAAAACTGGAAAATTGTTTAATTTAGCTGTGATTTATCTTGTTTATACAATGGCCACTTTTCAGCATGGATGAATTAAAGCCATCCTTGATGTTTGCCACACAAACATTTTGGATTAGACTAACAGTTCATTTTTATAAATTACTTTATCTACAGGTACATTTACTTTAATTTTAAGTTACAGGGCAGTGCTGACAGGGGTGTCAAGTGTCAAGAGAGTCCTACAAAATTTTGCTCAACCCATTAATTAAACCAACCTATCTGTACCTCATAATCAAAGTTCTCAGAATTGAAAATTACAGGTTGGAGTGTTGGAGCAGGTTGGACCTAAACTTCACAAGACTTTGTAGATGAGACTCTGGTCTAAAGTGTGTGGATGATACACATATTTATTTTGTAAAAATCAATTTACATGAACACTTTTTTAAATGAATTTAACTTTTTGGTCTGTTTGTCATATCTGCTTACCACAATCCCATCACTGGCTCCTGTGGATAAATAAATGTTGTCAGGGTCACATGTGATTCCTCCATCTCGCCGTTCAATGTAGCGTGCGACGTCCTGCCGAATCATTTCAATTCCCTGACTAATACTGTAAGCACCTGAAAGATCCAGAAAGCCAAAAAATTAATTAATTTAAAAAAAAAGAATTATATATAGTAAATATATATGTTTACAACCTTGTTTCAGCCTTTCAATATAAAAAACCTTACTGACTCCCTCATAAGGACAGTCTCTTGTCACTATGATGCAGAGGTCTCAAACTCAATTCCTGGAGGGCCGCAGCTCTGCAGAGTTTAGCTCCAACCAGCTCCAATTCACACCTGCTTGGAAGTTTCTAGTGATCCTGAAGACCTTGATTAACTAGATCAGGTGTGCTTAATTAGGGTTGGAGCTAAACTGTGCAGAGCTGTGGCCCTCCAGGAATTGAGTTTGAGACCAGTGCTATGATGTAATGGTGTGACAATGTAACCTGCACTGAAGTCAAACTCACCATCACTAACACACAGACCGCTTCTCATTACCAAGTACTATTATTAAACTCAATTACTATGCATATTTATTGAACAATAATATTTAATAAACAATAATAGCCATTATAAAAAGAAATAAACACGCAAATAATTCAGTCAAAAGTACAAAGGCAACGCTCTGATACAACATTAAAGTTATATACAAATATAAAGCTATTAAACTTACACTCAGACAAAACTATTTGCTCTGGAACAAATTATAGATCAATGAGACATAGCCGAAACAAACTATATCTTAAGTTTATCCACTATAGAGACTTTAGGTTCCTAAGTGCTGATGGCCTGGAGCTCACATCTCAGGATTTTTAGAAATAAACCGCATCTCAGGGAAGAAAACAAGTGTAAGGGCTATGTCACAGTTCTGTCGATCTGTCTACTTTGGTTTAGTCCTTGTTAACGTTATCTGGTTCACCTGTCTGTCATTATTAGTTTGCCTTTATAAATCTGTCTTTGTCATGAGTTCCCTGTCGGTCTTTATTGTTGATTTGAGTTTCAGTGTGTGTGGATATCGCTCTGTGTTCCTGCCTGTTCCTCTTGAAAGTAATTAAAATAAGATTTGTTTCGTACGTTGTATCCTGTCTTCCATCCAGCACCAGCAACCGTAACAGGCTAGAAGTACTATATGTTCAATGTCACTGTACTGTTGTTTAACAACATAACCTGAATGTTTATCAGGTAAAATGTAAAATGTAAAAAAAAAAAATCTGGGACCTTTATCCCTTATCTAGGATACAGTACCATTGTAAATACTTAAGTCTAAGTACTTAAGTTTATTGTATGTCTAAACTGACTAAGGTCTATATACATGCAACACAAATTTAGACTTATCACCCCAGGCAAACTTTTTCCCATCTTCTATTGTCCGATTACATTCATACAAATTGTAGCCTCAGCTTCCTATTCTTAGCTGACAGCTTTTCAAATCTGATATTTGATTTAACAAACAGTTCAACATGTTGAACTAATAAATTGTATATGCAGTCATGGCCAACAATATTGGTACCCTTGTAATTCTGTCAGAAAATGCAACACTTCTCTCAGAAAATGGTTCCAGTTGTGAATGTTTTGGTATTCATGTGCGTATTGTTTTTGTTTGCACTGCAACAACAGAGAAGAAAAGTCAAACTTAATCAAATTTCACTCAGAACTCAAAAATGGAATAGACAAAATTATTGGCACCTTGTCAAAATTTATTTATTTAGTGTTTATTTAACAGGGACAATGCAGAATAACATTACAGATGCTCTACATACAGGCTTCTAGCCAATGGCTAATTTGCAGCCCCAGTCCCTGGTTAGGCTTTTAAAATACAATTAAAAAAAAATTAAAAAAAATATATTAAAAAAATAAAAACAAGTACAAATTCAATAAACATAACAAAAATCGAAGACTGTGTAATGCCATCAATGTTCACAAACCTGTTTTGGTTTGAACCATTTTTTGATATTTTTCAGAAAAATGTTCAACTCTGTTTGCATTTTCAGTTCAAGTGGCAAACTGTTCCAGAGCAGTGTCCCTTTAACTGAAAACGTGGATTGAGCAAATTTAGTTTTTCTTTTAGGCACTATACAGTTCTGTGTAGTTGCACCTCTTGTAGAGATCCCTCTACTATTCTGTTTTACTATTAATTGGCATATAACATCTGGAGCAAGCTTATTGACACATTTAAAAACCATTTTAATAAGAGACAGATTCATAAAATTGTCAAAACTAAGCAAACTGTATTTTTGTAAAATGTTACAATGATGCCATCTGATTGATTTCTTATCTAAAATTTTTAAGGTTTGTTTATATAGGGACTGAACTGGTTTGATAGTCAGATAAGAGACCTGACTCCAGACAATCACGCAATGTGACATATGTGAGAAGACCATTGCGTGTATATATAACTTAGCTGCTTTAAGTGATAAATATGGTCTAACCATAAAAAAACAATTCAGGTTTGTTCTGATGGTTTTACAAAGCCTCTTTACATGCACATCAAATTTTAATTGAGAATCTAGAAGTTTTTGAAGAATTCAAAGTCAAACAATTATTTTGCAACCACTGTGAAACACCAGTCATTTTATTTGTTAATATATCTGCTGCTACGTGTGGAGACTGTGCTGATACATAAATAACTGTGTCATCTGCATATAACTGACATTTAGTTTCCTTATTGTAAATTGTAGGAAATAATTGCTTTTTAAGCATGTGATGCTCCCGTAATTTGTATTTAGACACACCTGTGGCAAGTAACAGGTGTGGGCAATATAGTAATTACACCTGCAACCAGTTAAAATGGAGAAAAGTTGACTCAAACTTTGTGTTGTGTGTCACACTGAGCATGGAGAAAAGAAAGAAGTGTAAAGAGTTGTTTGTGGATTTGAGAGAAAATATTGTGGAAAAACATAGACAATCTCAAGGCTACAAGTCCATCTCCAGAGATCTTAATGTTCCTGTGTCCACTGTGCGCAATATCATCAAGAGGTTTACAGCCCATGACACTGTAGCTAACCTCCCTGGACATGGACGGAAGAGCAAAATTACAATTACAACGAAGGATTGTTTGAATGGTGGATAAAGAACCCTGATTAACTTCCAAACAAATTTAAGCTGATCTGCAGACACAGGGTACAACAGTGTCAGCTCGCACTATCCATTGCCATCTGAATGAAAATTAACGCTATGGTAGGAGACCCAGGAGGACACCACTGCTGACACAAAAGCATAAAAAAGCAAGACTGGAGTTTGCCAAAACTTATATAACAAAACCACAATCCTTCTAGAAGAACGTACTGTGGACAGATGAGACAAAAGTAGAGCTTTTTGGTAAAGGACATCTTGGCACTGTTCACAGAAAAAGAAATGAGAAAAGAACACAGTCCCTACAGTCAAACATGGTGGAGGTTCAAAGATGTTTTGGGGTTGCTTTGCTGCTTCTGGCACTGAATGCCTTGACTGTGTGAACTGTATCATGAAATCGAATGATTACCAAAGAATTTTGGGGCGCAACGTAGGGGCCAGTGTCAGAAGGCTGCGTCTCCACCAGAGGTCATGGGTCTTACAGCAGGACACTGACCCGAAACACGCTTCAGAAAGCACCCAGAAATGGTTACAAACAAAGAGCTTGAGAGTTCTGAAATGGCCAGCAATGAGTCCAGATCTGAATCCCATAGAACACCTGTGGAGAGATCTCAAAACACCAGTTGGGAGAAGGCATACTTAAAATATGAATGACCTGGAGCAGTTTGCAAAAGAAGAGTGATCCAAAATTCCAGTAGAGTGGTGTAAGAAACTCATTCATGGTTACAGAAAGTAATTAATTTCAGTTATTTTTTCCAAAGAGGGTGCTACCAAATATTAACTTAAGAGTGCCAATAATTTTGTCCAGTGCATTTTTTGGGTTCTGTATGGAATTGTATCAGATTTGATTTTTCTTCTCTGTTTTTTGTGTTGTTTCAATGCAAACAAAAAAAATATACATGTGAGTACCAAAACATTTGCAACTGCAACGATTTTCTGAGAGAAGGGTTGCATTTTCTGACAGAATTGCAAGGGTGCGATATTTTTGGCCATGAGTGTACACACAATAAACTAAAAAACTAGATTAGTATATATCCCCCGGTTTCACAGACAAGGCTTAAGCCTAGTCCTAGACTAAAATGTAAGTCTGAGCTGTTTCAACTGAAAGAAACTTGCACTGACTGATCTTAAAATATATCAGTGCCTCTGTTTTGTCTCAAGATGCACATCAGTAATGTTTTTTTCTAAGTACGTTTAAAAAAAATTACTTAAATGTCCTAATTGAACTATGGCCTAATCCTGGCTTAGTCTAAGCCCTGTCTGTGAAACTAGGCTATTTTGTTCTTTTTCTTTAGCCTAATTTTTTCTGCGTTTCTCTTTTGCTGTAGTTGAGCATTGACTAATGACTTGACTAATGACTAATGAATGTAAATTTATAACTACAGAGTTTGTATTTGTTCCATTAATTAAAATGAAAAATCAAAGGCTGAGCAAGAGACAGACTATTTCGGCAACAAATAAGTAGCTATTAATTTTGAACAGACTTTACAGTACCGAGACTTCCACCACCACACGCTTGGAGAATGCGGCGAGCTCTACTTTTGGCATCTTCTGGAAATTTGCTGTCTTCTAGAAGATCTGGATAAGAGCACAATGCCAAGACCTGACAAATAAATGGAGCATACGTACAGTATGTAAAAAAACTACTGCTTAGAATACAGCATGACATGCACAATATCTTGTAAACACACCTGTCTGAAAAAGGTGATGGGTTTCTGGCCCATAGCATGGCAGTCACCGATGTTGGCTTTAATGACCTCTGTGAACGGCTTTTTTATTCCCTACATTGATGGAGCAGTTAATGAGAAAGTAGGAAAGGTGGGAAAACAAAAAGAATTAGAGAGAGAAAGAAATGGGAAAAATGACAGAAGATTTATAACTGGGCCAATTAAATTTTCATCCAACTACTCTTTAGTTCAATATTATATAATTTTTCACCAATTTATGTAAATACAAAAAGTTAGAAAGATTTTCTTAAAAGAAAGGTTGCAAAAATGAGCACACCCTTGATTAAATTTAACAATCGCATAATATTGTTGTACTCTATAACTTTAATTACTGTATACTACTCTAGACCTTCTTGGCAATGAAGTTCACAGCAAATTGTACATCTCCTAGAGGTCAACCTCCTTGAGTGCCCTGAAGTTTCATGGGGGGTGTTGCTCAACTTTTCTCCACAAAATTCCCTCACAGGTGTTCAGCTGTGTTTAGGTCAGGTGAAATACTTGCCTACAGCAGGATTTTGTGGAAAAGTTCCCTTTGACTGGTAAACACCTTTAAACTAACATTGGTCTGTGATAATTACATAATAGGTGGTGTGTTCTGGGGCTCCACCTTCATCTCTGGGTCATTTCTTTTTCAGTCCATCAAGTTCAGACAGCTATGCTTTAAATCACTGCTGATTTAGCGATTAGCGATGATGACAGATGGCAAATGAATTACTGTTTTGATCCAAACAGCCAAATGGGTTTACTATAAGGTCTGAAATTGTTTGTAATTCAGTTTAATTAATTCGTACAGTTCACTCAACAATGAATCGTTTGCAGCTGTTTCTCACACCATAATTGGATATTGCACAGTGAGTATCCTATGTGTCCACCAGCTGCTTTATGTACTGCAATGATTAATCTGCATCAAATTTGCCAGCTCTTGCTATGAAATGTTACGCCACTGTTTCACCAGAGTCAGTAGAAATGTCTTAATGTCCTAAGTAAATAATTATTTATGGTTTTAAACCCTTTCCAAATAAAGATCTGTAAAGCTTATTTGGATTTTATAAAATGATCTTTAAAATACAGTATCCTAAAAAAATGGATGCGTGGGTTTTTTTTAGTTTAAGACACAAAACTTTCAAATGTCTATTAGTTTTTCAGCAGTGAAGCATTCTATTGCACATGCAGCTTGTAAATGGCACAGTACTGCAGGTTTATATCCACATACAGTGCGCCCACTAATATTGGCACCCTTGGTAAATACAAGCAAAGGTGGAAAAAATCTGCATTGTTTATCCTTTTAATCTTTCATTCAAAAAATTCCTTCATTCAGATTCTTTCCAGATCCTTCAGAATACCAGCTCCATGTTGGTGTTTCTTCTCTTCAGTTCACCCCACTCATTTTCTACAAGGTTTAGGTCAGGGAACTAAGACAGCCATGGCTGAAGCTTCATTTTCTGCTCAGTGACACATTTTTGTGTTGATTTTGATGTTTGTTTAGAATCATTGTCTTGATGGAAGATCCAAACATGGTCCATTAAAAGATTTCTTACAGAGGCAGTCAGGTTTAGATTTTTTTTATCTGTTGGTATTTGATAGAATCCATGATGCCATGTATCTCAACAAGACATCCAGGACCTCCGACATAAAAAATAGGCCAACGACATTAAAGATCCTGCAGTATATTTAACAGTGGGCATGGGGTACTTTTTATCTCTGTTTGCACCAAACCCATCTGGTGGGTTTGCTGCCAGAAAACTCTTTTATGTTTCATCTGACCATAGAAGCTAGTCCCAATTGAAGTTCCAGTCATGTCTGACAACAGAATATGCTGGAGTTTTTGGATGAGCCAAGACAGGTTTTTTTAAAACCCATTTGAACAACATGTGGTGATGTAGGGGCTGTTTGATATATATTTTTTAGGCTTTCTGACCCCAAGATTCAACTAATCTCTGCAATTCTGCAGCCTTGATCCTTGGAGAGTCTTTGGCCACTCAAACTCTCCTCCTCAGCGTGCATTAGAACGATATAGACACACGTCCTCTTCCAGGCAGATCTGTAGCATCTTTAGTTGATTGGAACATCCTAATTATTGCCCTGATGGTGGAAATGTTTTTTTTTTTATGCTTTAGCTATTTTCTTACAGCCACTTTCTATTTTGTGACGCTCAACAATCTTGTTCTGTACATCAGAACTATATTCTTTGGTTTTACTCCTTGTGATAGATGATTAAGGGAATTTGGCCATTGTGTTCCTCATATTTATAATCCTGTGGAACAGAAAGTCATGACTGGACAATTTGAGTCACCCTGGTGTGCTACAAAATGTAAATATGAATGTATATACTTTAGAGATATTTTACTCATAAGAATTTCTAGGGGTGCCAATAATGGTAGCCAACATGAATTGGAGAAAAAGTAGTCTTTCCTACTTTCAATTGTTTTACTTCAATGAAAGTTTAGAATTTGAATGAAAGATCAAAAATATGCTGATTTATTTTCACAGCCGTCTTTGCTAATTTTTACCAAGGGTGCCAATATTAGTGGGCGGCACTGTGTCCGTAACTGTAACAGGACTCGTGAGAAGCGTGATAGATCCAAGTGCGAGATTTATTACACAGATCGTAGTCAAGACAGGCAGGGTCGATCTCCAAACAAACAGCGTTATCCAGGGCAAAACAAGAACGTAATCCAGAAAACAGGCAGAACGTCAAAATGCCAGTGAGCAGTCCAAAGTAACAAATGAACAAGGCAATGAGACTAGACAAAACTATGGCAATAAAACAAGGCAAAACTATGACTATAAAACAAAACCGTGGCAAAAACAAAGCAAGGCAAGGCAAGGCAATGAAACAGGAAAAACGCTTGGTAGAGTCCGCACAGGCAAAACAATACTTCGGACTGGCTGTTTGGCATGGCCTGCCTTATATGGCTGCCAAACAGGAAGTAACTAGAGAAGCAGCAGAGGAGGCGGCAACAGGCAGTTCATGGGTAAGGGCTCCTTCTGCTGACGTGGCATTACAGAATCCCCCCCTCTAGGAGTGACTCCTGGCGCTCAAAACAACAACAGTCCAGGAGGGTGGGGGAACAGAGGCAAAACAGGGGGTGGGACGGAGGGCCAGGTCTGTGCAGAGGAGGTGGGACTGGATCGTGGAGCAGTGACAGACAGTGAAGCACTGGAGGAACTGGGCCATGGAACAGTGGCAGACAGTGAAGCACTGGAGGAACTGGGCCGTGCAGCTGTGGCAGACAGTGGAACCCTGGAGGACCTGGGCTGTGGAGCTGTGGCAGACAGTGGAACCTTGGAGGACCAGGGCCATGGAGCTGTGGCAGACAGTGGAACCCTGGAGGACCTGGGCCGTGGAGCTGTGGCAGACAGTGGAACCCTGGAGGACCTGGGCCGTGGAGCTGTGGCAGACAGTGGAACCTTGGAGGACCTGGGCCGTGGAACAGTGGTAGACAGTGAAACACTGGAGGGCCTGGGCCATGGAGCAGTGGCAGACAGTGGAACCTTGGAGGACCTGGGCCGTGGAGCAATGGCAGACAGTGTAACACTGGAGCAGAAGTCCACCATGGTAGATTCTGAGGAGCCTGGAGCCATGGTGGGGCAGGCAGAGCAGGCAGCCATGGCGGGGCAGGTAGAGCAGGCAGAGCAGGGAGCCATGGCAGCGCAGGCAAAGCAGGCAGAGCAGGGAGCCATGGCGGGGCAGACAGAGCAGGCAGAGCAGGGAGCCATGGCAGGGCAGGCAGAGCAGGCAGAGCAGGGAGCCATGGCAGGGCAGGCAGAGCAGACAGGAGCAAAGATACCCACAGTGAAACTAATGACATCCATAGCAGAGCAGAGAGTCCATGATTGGCCTCCTTGGCCGTGACATGACAGGCAGAGAGTTCAGGAGGACGCCGCCCCCTTTGGGGGTTCTGCAGCCGGAGCCGCCTCCTCCGGGGCATTGGCGCAGACTCATGCTCAGACGTGGCAGTGAGTTCATGGGTGGACACCGCCTCCGTGGGAGGTTCTACAGCTTTTGCTGACACCTCTGGAGGCATTGGCGCAAATTCGTGGTCAGACGAGACCTCAGGAGCAGACTCGTGGTCAGACGAGGCCTCTGGAGCGCAGTGTGTAGCCCATACGCTCAAAATGGCAACAGCCATTACAGGCAGCACAGTAGATAGTGGGATGCCTGCCGGTCTTGAGGGTGTGGACACATGTGGCTTGGGAGCGTGGGCTCTGTGTGGCTTGGGAGCTAAGACAAGACCTGGCAAGGCTTTGGAAAGGCGGCTACAACCTGACGAGGCTCTGGGATGTCAGCTGATACGAGACGAGGCTCTGGGGGGTCAGCTGAGACGTGACGAGGCTCTAGGAGGTAAGCTGAGACGTGACAAGGCTCTAGGAGGTTAGCTGAGATGTGACGAGGCTTTGGAAGGTCAGAAGGAACCTGGCGAAGTTCTGGCGTGATGGCCATGGCTTGGCGAGGCTCTATACTAGCAGCTATGTCTTGAAGAGGCTCTGTTAGGAGCGCAGCTGTGTCTTGACTTGATTCAGGAAGGTCTGTCGTGACCTGACTTAGGGAGGTCTGCCATGACTTGACTTGACTCAGGGAGGTCTGCCGTGTCTTGACCTGACTCAGGGAGATCTGCCGTGACTTGACTTGGCTCATGAAGGTCAGCTGTGACTTGACTTGGCTCAGGAAGATCAGCTGTGACTTGACTTGGCTCATGAAGATCTGCTGTAACTTGGCTTGTCTCATGAAGATCAGCTGTGGCTTGACTTGACTCGGGAACAACAGCAGTAACTTGGCTTGACTCATGGAGATCTGCTGTGACTTGGCTTGACTCATGGAGAACTGCTGTAACTTGGCTTGACTCATGGAGAACAGCTGTAACTTGACGTGGTTCAGGAAACACAGCTGTCACTTGACTTGGCACTGAAAGTGCAGCCCTGACTTGACTTGACACCGGAGGATCAGCCATCACTTGATTTTCTTTGCGTGCGGCAGACATGGTGAGATGAGTTTTGGATGAGATGATTTTGGACTGATGAGGCTCAGGCGTGGCAGCCATCTTGGCCGGGGACTCAGACGGGGCAGCCATCTTGTGAACAGGCTTGGGGATGGCAGCCATCTTGTGAACAGGCTTGGGGATGGCGGCCATCTTGTGGACTGGCTCTGGGATGGCGGCCATCTTGTGGACTGGCTCTGGGATGGTGGCCATGACAGGTGCAGACTCTGGAACGGCAGGCATGGCGTGAGGAGTCCCTGGAGCGGCAGGCATGGCGTGAGCAGGCCCTGGAGCGACAGGCATGGCGTGAGCAGGCCCTGGAGCGACAGGCATGGCGTGAGCAGGCCCTGGAGCGGCAGGCATGGTGTGAGCAGGTCCTGGAGCAGAAGACGTGACGTGAGCAGGCCCTGGAGCAGAAGACGTGACGTGAGCAGGCCCTGGAGCAGAAGACGTGACGTGAGCAGGCTGTGGTTTGGTGGACATGACTTGAGCAGGTTTTGGCTTGGCATGAGAAGGCTGTGGCTTGGTGGACATGACTTGAGCAGACTTTGGCTTGGCAGGCTTGGCATGAGGGGGCTCTGGCATGATGGTGACAATACCGGACATGACATGTAGGCTCTTTGGTGTGGCGGATACTGGGGAATGGCAGGGTTTATCATCAGCGATCCCCACAGTGAATGCAGAGCCACTCAGAAGCAACGCAAACTCAATGTAACGTACCAGAGACCAGTGGCGGTGATGACCTGCCATTTTATTTAAAATGTCTTTACACAAACCACAGAAGAAAATGTCCTTGAGAAAACTTTCCTTAAAGTCCACCAAGTGACATAGTTCACAAAAGTCCATAATGTACTGCTCAATAGGCCGGTTACCTTGACAGAGTTGAACGAGGCGTGATGCTGGATCCATGGTAGATCTGTGTTCTGAAAGCTGCTGGATCTTTGGGAGGCGAAGTATTCTGTAACAGGACTCGTGAGAAGCATGATAGATCCAAGTGCAAGCTCTATTACACAGATCGTAGTCAAGACAGGCAGGGTCGATCTCCAAACAAACAGTGTTATCCAGGGCAAAACAAGAGCGTAATCCAGAAAACAGGCAGAACGTCAAAATACCAGTGAGCAGTCCAAAGTAACAATGAACAAGGCTATGAAACTAGACAAAACTATGGCAATGAGACTAGACAAAACTATGGCAATAAAACAAGGCAAAACTATGACTATGTAACAAAACCGTGGCAAAAACAAAGCAAGGCAAGGCAAGGCAAGGCAATGAAACAGGAAAAACGCTTGGTAGAGTCCGCACAGGCAAAAAAATACTTCACACTGGCTGTTTGGCATGGCCTGCCTTATATGGCTGCCAAACAGGAAGTAACTAGAGAAGCAACAGAGGGAGCAGCAACAGGCAGTCCATGGGTAAGGGCTCCCTCTGCTGGCGTGGTATTACAATAACAATATCACAAACAAGTATTAATATATTGTAAAAAAATAAATCAAAGCGAAATATGTGCACCAGTACTGATAAATGCTTCTGGCTGCAACAATCTGTAACACTCTCTTCACACTGTGGTTTACAGCACTGTTGTTACTGGGGGAAAAGTTCTGAAGTACTTCAACTTTTGGATACACAATGTTTTAGAACAAATTATATTTTAGTCAGAATTATTGTGCTTCCATACTGTCTGTTTGATGCATATGCGTGCACTTAGCGCTTGTTCGGTGAAGTCTTTAAAATTTAACAAAGACTTGCTGCCTGGACTAGCCTTTATGCAACATGGAAGTACTTACATAAATTTCTAACATTTACAGATAAAGATACAACTAAAAGATGTAAGGCATCCAATGAGAAAAAAATGCCTTAAATGAATTTATCAGCACATGCATCTGACAGTAGGGCATTTGAAGTGACTGTAGACAGTAATCACTTTTAACCGTTGGCTTATGAGTTAGTTTGAAGCATGTCTCATGTTTAGCACAAGTTGGATTCAACTTGATGTGTATTTAATTTTTTGGAATTCTGCTAAACGGATTGATGAATTGATGAAGATACAATTCTTCATTGATCTAAATGTTCTAATATTGTTAAAATTCTAAACAAATGGTTTAACTATGATGTGTATAAAAGCATTATAAATGATCCTTATATTTTCATAAAATGTATATTATGATATGAATTTGATATTAAGTGCAGGTAAGGTCAGCTTTTCGATGTTTAACAATCACCCAAGATATGTTTTAAAAAATAACTAAACTATGTAAGAAGCAGGGGGAGTCATGTAGAGAGCATGTGCTTGCAGCAGATAAGGGGTTGTCATCTGTGAGAAACTGTCTGACAGTTGACACCCAACAAAGATAAACTGTACAGAGCATTTCCTTTCATTGAAGGAACATCACACAAAATTGTTCTTACATATAACCAATGACATTACAACCATCAAACCACCACAGTTGATTGTGATGAGACCCAACTCAAGTAGCCAGCTCACCAGGCTAAGACAGTCATTATCACAACAGTGTGTTCAAGCTTAACTCTATCAGTCTATTTTCAGTGTTATGTAGATTTCACTGTTGTTGTGGTGTCATTTTCCCTGTGCCCTTGCTGCCACTGCCCAGAATACAGTTATATTTAGTGACTACAAATACTTATTTTTCCACAGACAAATGCACATATTTCTTTCAAAGCTCCTTAAGTCTGCATTTTGTTCCTACAGGATGTTATAGAAACATTGGATTCATTCAGACATGCTTATTGTTAACAATAATTCATAATTGGTTTTAACATAATAATTAATTATTATTTCTGTGGTGATAACTAATTGAATTAAACCTGCGACAATGCAGATTATATGATAACAATGTAACACTATAAACAACTTAGTGTATAGCATTACAATATTTTCATAATGTTTGGAAAAGAAACAGAATGCTGTGTAGTATGCAATATACTAGTGTTTAATAAAACGAAGCGTCGACTTTTAAAAGCAACTTTATAATCAAATAAATTCAAATGATATGCCTACTCACCATATTGAGTTCCCTTTCGATCTGAACTGCCCTCTGCACTATGGGACCCCGTACAGCGTATTCTACGCGTTTAACGTTAGGGTTCATCGTGTCCATCGTCAGCACCCTTTCACTGTGCTCACAGCCGTTCTGAGCCATAGTAGTATCTCCGTGTATTCCTTTTCAGAGAATTTCTGGTGTAAACCTGGAGATAACAGAGCACACGTGTAATACTCAAATAAGACGACAATAATGGAGATAACAGTACAGACGTGCAATACGCAAATAAGACGGCAATAATGGAGATAACAGAACAGACGTGCACTACTGAAATAAGACGACAGTAATCAAGGACGTCATGCATGCACATCCTTTTTCTTCTTTTTTTCTTTGAGTAGACACCATTACAGGTGTGCGGCACCATTGTATCCGTTACTTTCTTCTTCTTCTTCTTCTTCTTCATCATCATAATTATCATCCGCTTTTGACTCCAGAACCGCTTGTGGAAAAGTTATAACTTGAAATTTGGCACATAGATAGAAGAAAGTCCAAACATTAACCACAGCAAATGTAGAGCAGAGACGCTGACAGACGCAAAGAGGATAAAATACTAGCTTTGTTTGCAATGTGCGACATATTTTGGGGTGGGGGATTTAAATCTTTGAGGGGAATTGACTAGTCATCAGAAAAGTTTAGATGGCATTGTTTTCATCTTACCTCCATAAAATGCCTATTAAAATGCGTTTATAAGCGCAGCGCTGCTTTGTTTACAGCAGTAGCCAAGGAAACGTTATATTGCCCTGTTCCATAACCGCCGCCTGCTGTCAGAGAATAAATCTGCGCTTTCATTTATCCTGTCTGCTGTTTTTGTTTCATGCAGATGTTTTTTTTTTTTTTTTTTTTTTTTGTAGCATAATTTCACAAAGCTAAAGACGGATCATACTGTTTTTGCTTCAATATTTTAAATGGTACAGTCTAATATAAATCAGAAACTGCTGGTTCCACATGTAGCATCTTTGTTTGGTCAGTTACAACTCAGCCTGTAATAGAGCAAATAAACCCTTTTGGTACAAATGTGTACCTTTTGATAAGATACTGTCCCAGTGACAGCTTTTGTACTGTAACGCCACGCCAGCAGAGGGAGCCCTCACCCACTGACTCTCTGTTACTGCTCCCTCTGCTGCTTCTTGGGTTACTTCCTGTTTGGTGGCCATTTAAGGAGGCCTATAGCAAACAGGCCACGCGAAGTACTGTTTTGCCTGTGTGGACTCTACCAAGTGTTTTTCCTGATTTCATTGCCTTGTTTTTTGCTATTTCCATGGTTTTGTTTCATTGTCATAGTTTTGTCTTGTTTTTTGCCATAGTTTTGTCTTGCTTCATTGCCATAGTTTTTGCCTAGTTTCATAGCCTTGTTTATTTTGCTACTGTGGACTGCTCACTTGGACTTTGACCTTCTGCCTGTTTATTTGGATTACGCTTTTGTCTTGCCTTCGTATTACTGTTTGTTTGGAGATCGACCCTGCCTGTCTTGACTATGCTGTGTTTAATAAAGCTTGCATCTGGATCTAACACACTTCACTGAGTCCCGTTACAGAATACTTCGCCTACCAAAGATCCAGCGGCTTACAACACACACAACCAACAATCAACCATGGATCCAGCATCACGCCTCGTTAAACTCCGTCAAGGTAACCGGCCTATTGAGCAATATGTTCTGGATTTCTGTGAACTGTGCCACTTGGTGGACTTCAAGGAGAGTTTTCTCAAAGACACTTTTTACTTTGGTTTGCGTAAGGATATTTCAAGTAAGATGCCAGGTCATCACCACCACTGGTCTCTGATTTGTTATATTGACTATGCTTTGTTGCTGGCTGGATCAGCATTTACTGTAGGGATTGCTAATGACAAACCTTGCCATCCTCCAGTATCTGCCACACCAGAATGCTTACATGTCATGTCCGGTATTGTCACCATCATGCCAGAGCCCCTTCATGCCAAGCCTGCCAAGCCAAAACCTGCTCAAGTCACATCCACCAAGCCAAAGTCTGCTCACGTCACGTCTACCAAGCCACAGTTTACTCATGTCACGTCTTCCGCTCCAAGGCCTGCCCACGCCATGCCTGCTGCTCCAGGGCCTGCTGACGCCATGCCTGCCACTCCAGGGCCTGCTCACGCCATGCCTGCCCTTCCAGAGTCTGCACCTGTCATGGCCGCCCTTCCAGAGTCTGCACCTGTCATGGCCGCCCTTCCAGAGTCTGCACCTGTCATGGCCGCCCTTCCAGAGTCTGCACCCATAATGGCCGCCCTTTCAGAGTCTGCACCTGTCATGGCTGCCAACCCCAAGCCAGTCGACAAGATGGCCGCCATCCCAGAGCAAGTCCACAAGATGGCCGCCATCCCAGAGCCAGTCCACAAGATGGCCGCCATCCCCAAGCCTGTTCACAAGATGGCCACCATCCCCAAGCCTGTTCACAAGATGGCTGCCATCCCCAAGCCTGTTCACAAGATGGCCGCCCCATCTGAGTCCCCGGTCAAGATGGCTGCTGCGCCTGAGCCTCATCGGTCCAAAATCATCTAATTTGAATCTCATCCCATGTCTGCTACACCCAAAGCAAATCACGTGATGGCTGATCCTTCGGTGTCAAGTCAGGGCTGCATTTTCAGTGCCAAGTCAAGTGACAGCTGTGTTCCCTGAGCCACTTCAAGTTACAGCTGTTGCTTCTGAATCAAGTCAAGTTACAGCTGTAGTTCTTGAATCAAGCCAAGTCACAGCTGTTCCCCATGAGTCAAGCCAAGTCACAGCTGTTCCCCATGAGTCAAGCTAAGTCACAGCTGTTCCCCATGAGTCAAGCCAAGTCGCAGCTGTTCCCCATGAGTCAAGCCAAGTCGCAGCTGTTCCCCATGAGTCAAGCCAAGTCACAGCTGTTCACCATGAGTCAAGCCAAGTTACAGCTGTTGTTCCTGAGTCAAGTCACGTTACAGCTGTTGTTCCTGAGTCAAGCCAAGTTACAGCTGTTGTTCTTGAGTCAAGCCAAGTTACAGCTGTTGTTCCTGAGTCAAGTCACGTTACAGCTGTTGCTCCTGAGTCAAGTCACGTTACAGCTGGGTTGTCTATGTTACGCCAAACCACAGCTGAATTCCATGAGCCAAGCCAAGTTACAGCAGATCTTCATGAACCAAGTCAAGTTTCTGTTGTTGTCCCTGAGCCAAGTCAAGCCACAGGCCCACCTTAGGGCTCCTATTAATGAACTCACTGCCACGTCTGACCATGAGTTTGCACCAATGCCCCCGGAGGTGGTGGCTCCGGCTGCAGAACCTCCTATGGGGAGGGCGTCCTCCTATGAGCTCTCTGCCCATCATGTCACGGCCAAGGAGGCCTATCATGAACTCTCTGCCTGTCCTATCACGGCCAAGGAGGCCTATCACGAACTCTCTGCCTGCCATGTCACGGCCAAGAAGGCTAATCATGAACCCAATGCTCTGCTATGGATGTCACTAGTTCCACTGTGTAAATCTTTGCTCCTGTTTGCTCTGCTTGCTCTGTCTGTCCCGCTATGGCTCCCTGTTATGCCTGCTCTGCCTGCCCCACCATGGCTTCCTGCTCTGCCTGCTCCACCATGGCTCCAGGCTCCTCCGAATCTAACATAGTGGACTTCTCCTCCAAGGTTCCACTGTCTGCTACTGCTCCACGGCCCAGGCCCTGCAGTGTTCCACTGTCTGCCACAGCTCCACGGTCCAGGTCCTCTAAGGTTCCACTGTCTGCCACAGCTCTACAGCCTTGGTCCTCTAAGGTTCCATTGTTTGCCACAGCTCCATGGTCCAGGTCCTCCAGGGCTCCACTGTCTGTCACTGATCCACGGTCCAGGTCCTCCAGGGTTTCACTTGTCTGCCACTGATCCACAGTCCAGGTCCTCCAGTGCTTCACTGTCTGTCCCTGCTCCACGATCCAGGCCCACCTCCTCTGCACGGACCTGGCCCCCCGTCCCACCCCCTGTGCTGCCTCTGTTCCCGCACCCTCCTGGACTGTTGTTGTTTTGAGTGCCAGGAGTCGCTCCTAGAGGGGGGGATTCTGTAATGCCACGCCAGCAGAGGGAGCCCTCACCCACTGACTCTCTGTTACCGCTCCCTCTGCTGCTTCTTGGGTTACTTCCTGTTTGGTGGCCATTTAAGGAGGCCTACACCAAACAGGCCTCACAAAGTATTGTTTTGCCTGTGCGGACTCTACGCGTTTTCCTGATTTCGTTGCCTTGTTTTTTGCTATTTACATGGTTTTGTTTCATTGTGATAGTTTTGTCTTGTTTTTTGCCATAGTTTTGTCTTGCTTCATTGCCATAGTTTTTGCCTAGTTTCATAGCCTTGTTTATTTTGCTACTTTGGACTGCTCACTTGGACTTTGACCTTCTGCCTGTTTATTTGGATTACGCTTTTGTCTTACCTTCGTATTACTGTTTGTTTGGAGATCGAGCCTGCCTGTCTTGACTACGCTGTGTTTAATAAAGCTCGCATCTGGATCTAACACGCTTCACTGGAGTCCCGTTACATGTACCTTTTGTACAGCTTTTGTTGGTCTGATCAACTTCAGTCTATGCTTGTAAATAGTTAATTTAATTTCAGTAGACAAAACAAATTTGATGGCATGTTGCCAAGCTGCATCTGAGGCTGTATCTCTTCAAAGCTTTTAAACATTGACACAAAACTTTATGTCATTGTCACATCACACTGACCACACCACATCAATTTGGAAACAGTGTCACCTGTTGGTCAACCGTGATAAACAATTAAATTATATTACTAGTGATTATATTTAAGATTTTTTCAGCCATTTTGACTAAGATCATCTTAAAATGTCTGATTTTATTTATTGTGGGAATTGGTCTAATGCCATGCTTAGGCTGTTGCTATGCACTAAACAAAATGAAGAAAATGAAGAACTGAAATAAAATATTCATGTAAAACAGCTTTTAAGGCACTTTAACATTTCCTATAAGTGGTTGCTATTGGTTAGGCTACCTTAATGCATTATGGATAAGTAACTGTACCTGACCTGGGTACAGTTGGAACAAATGCACTTCCTAATTGTGGAAAATATAAGCATGGAATAAGTATGGAAATAAGATTGCCCATTATATATAAAATGAAAGGCGAAATTAAATTATTTTGAAGAATATTCTATTTGTTTGTAAACAAATCTGTTTTGCATTTTTTCCCTCATGGTATAAACATGATTTGGTACTTTTGATAAATGTGCCAGATATAACCCAGAGGCTTGACTGAGCAACATCAGTTAGGAAGAATAAGCAACTTTGTCTGATGAGTGAGAAATCATTCCCTATCAACCTCTATAGTCCGCATAGTATTCATTTTTTGCAAGACACAAAACTGATCTATTACTGATGTATTTTATGGTGTATTTTAGCCATTCAACCAAAAACCCATTCAAAAAGACTGGAATTTCTGGGTTTTAGGACTCTTGCAGTCTCTACTAATGAGCTGATAAGTTGAATTGTGAGTGATAGATGGGGAAAATATAAATGTGTATTGATGGGATGTCAGGACAGGTTTGAGAAGCACTGTTTTTAATTTTTTTCTATATTAACATAACCATGCCTCATATTGCTCATGTACATTTGTTCTGGACCTCACAAAAAAAAAATTTGGGTTAACATCATGAAGTCTATTAAAAAAATGTGTAAAGGAAATGGGGAAAACAAATTTGTAATTGTGATCATGCTCTTTTCTGATTGTATTCTGCTATACAGTGAACTCTTTGTGGCTACAACATTTAATTTCTGAGCATGTGTTTTTTTTATTTTTGGAAGACGTAATGTTGTTCTCTGCCATTCAACCAGTGACACGCTGAAAACATGCGAACTGTCAGTGTAAGAAATGGTTTTAGTGTATGTATGAAGTCAATTCCCCTCAAATTAAAACAGTCACACCATCACATTAACTATTTGGATGTTTTATTAATGTCTGCAAACACAAAGTGTCACAATAATTTTTATGTAATTTTTAGTGCTGGTCCGTTGTTTTGTCATTTCAACCTGTCATTTCAAAAACAAACAGACTAGACATACTCTATAATGATATCATTGTTTGCAAACAACTTATGCTTGAACTACATATTAAATAAATGGACACTACCTTATTTGATCACATTTGGTCATTAATCGCTGTCTTCCAGTTATTTAATCCATTCTTCTTCCCTCTATTCTGTGCACAGTTTAAAAGACAACTCCACCAATGTGAAGACCTTGTGTACATATATGACATCAGAGCTTTTTCCTGCCCACCCCTTTCATTCCGTTCTATTCAAGGAAAGTTTCCAAGACACTTCCAAGTGGACTTTGGCCTGTATGGATTGTACCGTCTCAGGAGAAAGTGATATTCGATCTTTATAGACATGTGATGTTGACCCAGATGACATGCAGTTGAGCAGAATGTGCTGCACTTTGACAAAATGTTCAAATGTTGCGGTTCATCAGCATAAACTGTTCCATATTACACAACCTCTTCAACAGCTGTTGCTCAAACATCAGCCATCAAAACACAGGGATCACTTTCTAAAGATAACACACAGCTGATAGTGATGTGTTGGTTGTGAAATGGAAGGAGAGAGTTGAGGCAAGGATCTGTTTGCACCGTCTATTAACACTTTGCTATTGTTCGGTCATGTAAAGAAAAAATCCCACGTGGTCTGAGAACAAAGAAATTTATTCATTTGGGGCTGATCTTTTGACTAAAATAAGTGGGAAGCAATACTGCATAAATACTCCCTATTACATTTCACCATTCTCCTCACTGAGGAAGCGAAAAAATAAAAATAAATATAAAAGGAAATTGGGGTAGTCAAACTTAAAATCCCAGAAGAACATTCTCCTGAATACAGACTGTCAAGGAGAAAAATAACTTATATAAGAGACAAAGTAGAGTAAGGTTAGTTAGTTTAATTTAATTTAGCAAGTAATGATTATGAGGAAGGATCTTGTGTATCAGTGTCTTATAGGGAGCACAGAATTTTTTTAGATTTCAGATCCTTAGTTGTCTTAGGTAAAGAGAAGAGGCTGCGGCGGACAAGGAGGGAATGCAGACATGAACCATTGGAGCCCAAGAAGACCAGGAATTAAGTGAGACCAAGGCAGTAATTAATGCTTAATAATTAAGTTTGAAATACCTCTGTTTCATCTGATTGTATCTCTTTCTAAAGGCCCTACATTCAGCCAATGAATTTCAAACTAACTTAGTTTTCAACGCAATTTGCATCTTAAAGTGTGTTACCACCAGTGTTGGGAAGGTTACCTTGGAAATGTAATAGGTTACAGATTACAAGTTACTCTATTTAAAATGTAGGGGTGGGCGGGACACAAACTAATGCGGGGTTAGTTGTAACACGCCTGGTTTAAGTATTTCCACACACGCTAGCGTAACCAAATTTACGGTGTTTACTTGCTGCTATAGCGATCAGGGCCGTCCCACGCATTGTTGCAATGTGTTCATTCTGAGACTCAAAAACAGATGATTTTTAATTCTTAAAAAACGCCATTATTTTATTTGAAAAAGACAATCATTTTATTTTATTGACAAAATATTTTTGTTTGTTGTGTATATTTTTTTCATTCGATCAGATAATATTTTAAGCTGTCATATGGTCATGTTACAACATGCCCCTCACATGTTACAATTTACCCCACCTACGTCACTGTCACTTTTCACTTCCTTTCTTTTGAGGTGAATAACGAGAAACGTACACACTGTAATTATGAAACAAGGCTACATATTTGTACTAGACAAATGTGTAATTAATGTTGATAAAAAATTATACTCTGAACCCCACGTGGATTTACACAAACTGAGAGATTCAAAAAGTGTTAGGTTGTGCCCCGCACTCCCCTAACAAGTAGTGTAACTTTTCAGTTACTTTATTAGAGTAATGTAACTTATTACATTTGATTACTTTTTAATTACTTTTCTAAATTTCTAATATTTTCAACTGTTAATAATTTTGAAACATTTAAACCAGGCAGAGTTAATCTTACAGTAGCACTCAACACTGATTACTGTCAGACTTTCAAAATCCTTCATCACTTTAATTAAGATTATAATAAGTAAGGGATAATATACATCTTTATTTTGCGATAACAATTGGCTGGATGTACATTATCCCACTTATTACACAGCTGCTTGCCACAAAAGTAAATAATTAGACACAAAACACTGATCTTGTTACGAATGGTGCCGGATGGAACGAGACACGAACACGATATAACAAACAAACAAAGTCTTTTAATATAAATCCAAGGAGTTAACAGGTCAGGAACAAGATTGACATCCACACACATAGGTAAACGATAAAGACCGAAAGAGAACTGAACACTGCGACAGACTTATGAAGTGTGACTAATCATTACAGACAGGTGAAGGGGATGACGCTAATGAGGGCTAAACCAAAGCAAACAGATTGACAGGGGGAGACAATGGGAAAAACCAAGTACACGAATAGACATAACTGTGACAGATCTGAGTTGAAATATTTGAACGCAAAGCGTCCACCAAGAAAATTTATAAAACATATAGCGCCAACTTAAGTTGCCTGGATGAGTCTGTGTTATCAGCATTTACCAGTTGTTATCGGAGAATAACACACCTTGGAATGTCATGACTGAAAAATCAGAATCAAGCATTCCACAGAGCCATGAAATAATTTAACTTAAAGCACAGCTACCACAAATTCAGACTTAACACATTTTATTTACATTGAGATCATTCTGAGGTTAAATACAGATTTGAAATCTTAGCAAGAAATGGTTTAATAGCTATGATACTGGTTTTGAAATCAAATGTTTGCATAGTTATGACTGGAAACACTGGCATCTAACAATGCCTTGGAAAAAACAACTAATCTTAACAAATAAAGTATATGCATAAACCCAAATAGGAAATAAAACACTTATCGAATAAGCATGTGTCATAAACTTATGAAACATTGGTGTCTCGTTTTAGAGCAGTCAATGCAATTTTTGAAAGAAGTCAATTAAATCTGTATGTGTGTGTGTGTGTGTGTGTGTGTACCTGGTATTTACCACATTATGGGGATCAAATGTCCCCACAAGGATTAAATTAATTTTGACCTTGTGGGAACATTTTTTAGGTCCCCATGAGGAAACAGGCTTATAAATCATGCAGAATGTGTTTTTGTGAGAAAGTAAAAGTATGCACAGTCTCCTGTGAGGGCTAAGTTTAGGTGTAGGGTAGGTGTAGGGCGATAGAAAATATGGTTTGTACAGTATAAAAACCATTACGTCTATGGAATGTGGAAACGTGTGTGTGTGTGTGTGTGAGAAACAATTCAGATGTAACCCCCCTTTGTAAGCATTAACATTTTCACTGTAATTTAATAACACATTTTTCTCAGTAACTGTAACTAATTACAATAACTTTTTTTTTTTGTAATTCAATTACGTAATTCCATTACATGTAACTAGTTACTCCCCAACACTGGTTACCACAACAATTATAATGTGTTTCAGTGGATAAATCAACAGAGGTGACAAGTGCCACTTCATTCAAACCTAAGTTCACTTTTTCCACTAAGAAGTCCAATCTGACACTTAATACTTTTATTAATAAAGTCTCACATGATTGGATTGTCTTTTCCAATTGGAGGAAACCAATGCATCTGAATCTTGCAAAAACTAAAATGTCTATTTGAAAATCAGAGTGAAACTGGCAGACAAAGGAGGTGCTGCCTGGGGACAAGACCAATACATCCAAGAAGGACTCTGGCAGCTTACAACAAAGACACTCTACCATGTAGCCCCATAAATACCAAGAATGCTTTTTATTAGACCTTATGCACCTCCATCTTATATTCAAGATATTACTCGTGTGAATTAAGATCAATAGCATAAAAATGTGTAACGGGACTCTTGAGAAGCGTGATAGATCCAGATGCGAGCTTTATTGAACACAACGTAGTCAAGACAGGCAGGGTCGATCTCCAAACAAACAGTAACACGTAGGCAAGGCAAAAGCGTAATTCAGTAAAACAGGCAATAGGTCAAAATACCGGTGAGCAGTCCAAAGTAACAAATGAACAAGGCTATGAAAACTAGACAAAAACTATGGCAATGAAGCGAGACAAAACTATGGCAAAAAACAAGACAAAACTATGACAAAGAAACAAAACCGTGGCGATAACAAAAACAAGGCAATGAAAACAGGGAAAACGCTTGGTAGAGTCCGCACAGGCAAAACAATACTTCGCAATGGCTGTTTGGTATAGGCCTCCTTAAATGGCCACCAAACAGGAAGTACGTTACAGAATCACCCCCTCTAGGAGCGACTCCTGGCACTCAAAACTACAACAGTCCAGGAGGGTGGGGGAACAGAGGCAAAACAGGGGGTGGGTCGGGGGGCCAGGTCCGTGCAGAAGAGGTGGGCTTGGATCGTGGAGCAGGGACAGACAGTGAAGCACTGGAGGACCTGGGCCATGGAACAGTAGCAGACAGTGAAGCACTGGGGGACCTGGGCCAGGGAGCAGTGGCAGAGAGTGAAACACTGGAGGACTTGGACCGTGGATCAGTGGCAGACAGTGGAACCTTGGAGGACCAGGGCCGTGGAGCTGTGACAGACAGTGGAACCTTGGAGGACCTGGACCGTGGAGCTGTGGCAGACAGTGGAACCTTGTAGGACCTGGGCTGTGGAGCAATGGCAGACAGTGGAACACTGGTGGGCCTGGGCCGTGGAGCAGTAGCAGACAGTGGAACACTGGAGAGCCTGGGCCATGGAACAATGGCAGACAGTGTACCACTGGAGCAGAAGTCCACAATGTTTGATTCAGAGGAGCCTGGAGCCATGGTGGCGCAGACTCGTGGTCAGACGTGGCAGTGAGTTCATGGGTGGACGCCGCCTCCTTTGGAGGATCTACAGCAGAAGCTGACACCTCTGGAGGCATAGGTGCAGACTCGTGGACAGACGAGGCCTCTGGAGCAGACTCGTGGTCAGACGAGGCCTCTGGAGCAGACTCGTGGTCAGATGAGGCCTCTGGAGCAGAGTCGTGGTCAGGCGAAGCTTCTGGAGCAGACTTGTGGTCAGACGAGGCCTTTGGAGCACAGTGTGTAGCCCACACGCTCAAAATGGCAACAGCCATTACAGGCAGCACAGTAGATAGTGGGATGCCTGCCGGTCTTGAGGGTGTGGACGCTATGGACATGTGGCTTGGGAGCGTGGGCTATGCGTGGCTTGGGAGTGTGGGCTCTGCGTGGCTTGGGAGCTGAGACGAGACCTGGCAAGGCTTTGGGACGTCAGCTGGTACGTGACGAGGCTCTGGGGGGTCAGCTGATACATGACGAGGCTCTGGGGGGTCAGCTGATACGTGACGAGACTCTAGAGGATCAGCTGAGACGTGACTTGGCTTAGGAAGGTCAGAGGAGACCTGGTGAGGTTCTGGCAGGACGGCCGTGGCTTGGCGAGGCCCTGTACTGGCAGCCATGTCGTGAAGAGGTACTGTTAGGAGCGCAGCTGTTTCTTGACTTGATTCAGGAAGGTCTGTCGTGACTTGACGTGACTCAGGGAGGTCTGCCGTGGCTTGACTTGACTCAAGGAGGTCTGCCGTGACTTGACTTGACTCAGGGAGGTCTGCCGTGACTTGACTTGACTCATGAAGAACAGGTGTGTCTTGACCTGGCTCGTGAAGACCAGCTGTGACTTGACTTGGCTCATGAAGGTCAGCTGTGACTTGACTTGGCTCATGAAGGTCAGCTGTGGCTTGACTTGACTCGGGAACAACAGCAGTAACTTGACTTGGCTCATGAAGATCTGCTGTAACTTGGCTTGGCTCATGAAGGTCAACTGTGGCTTGGCTTGGCTCGGGGAAGACAGCAGCAACTTGACTTGGCTCATGAAGATCTGCTGTAACTTGGCTTGGTTCATGGAAATCAGCTGTGGTTTGGCGTAACATAGACAACCCAGCTGTAACTCGACTTGACTCAGAAACAACAGCTGTAACGTGACTTGACTCAGGAACAACAGCTGTAACTTGGCTTGACTCAGGAACAACAGCTGTAACATGACTTGACTCAGGAACAACAGCTGTAACTTGGCTTGACTTATGAGGAACAGCTGTGGCTTGGCTTGACTCATGGAGAACAGCTGTGACTTGGCTTGACTCATGGGAAATAGCTGTGACTTGGCTTGACTCATGGAGAACAACAGCTGTGTCTTGGCTTGACTCAGGGAGAACAGCTGTATCTTGGCTTGACTCATGGAAAACAGCTGTGACTTGGCTTGATTCCGAAGTAACAGCTGTAACTTGACGTGGCTCAGGAATCACAGCTGTCACTTTACTTGGCACTAAAAGTGCAGCCCTGACTTGACACCGGAAGATGAGCCATCACTTGATTTGCTTTGGGTGTGGCAGACATGGGATGAGATTCAGATGAAGATGATTTTGGACTGATGAGGCCCGGGCGTGGCAGCCATCTTGGCTGGGGACTCGGGGCGGGGGATGGTGGCCATCTTGTGGACTGGCTCTGGGATGGCGGCCATCTTGTGAACAGGCTTGGGGATGGCGGCCATCTTGTGGACTGGCTCTGGGATGGCGGCCATCTTGTGAACAGGCTTGGGGATGGCGGCCATCTTGTGGACTGGCTCTGGGATGGCGGCCATCTTGTGGACTGGCTCTGGGAGGGCGGCCATCTTGTGGACTGGCTCTGGGAGGGCAGGCATGGCGTGAGCAGGCCCTGGAACAGAAGACGTGACGTGAACAGGCCTTGGAGCGGAAGATGTGACGTGAGTAAACTTTGGCTTGGTGGATGTGATTTCAGCAGGCTTTGGCTTGGCAGGTGTGACGTGAGCAGGCTTTGGCTTGGTAAACATGACTTGAGCAGATTTTGGATTGGCAGGTGTGACATGAGCAGGCGTTGGCTTGGCAGCCTTGGCATGAGAGATCTCTGGCATGATGTTAACAATACCGGACATGAAGTGTAAGCATTTTGGTGTGGCTGGTACGGGAGGATGGTAGGGTTTATCATTGGCGATCCCTACAGTAAATGCAGATCCAGCCAGCAACAAAGCATAGTCAATATAATGTACTAGAGACCAGTGGCGGTGATGACCTGGCATTTTGATTGAAATATCTTTGTCCAAACCAAAAAAAAAAATGTCCTTAAGAAAGCTTTCTTTAAAATCCACCAAGTGACAAAGTTCACAAAAGTCCATAACATACTGTTCAATGGGCCAGTTACCTTGACGGAGTTTAACGAGGCGTGATGCTGGATCCATGGTTGATTGTTGGTTGTGTGTGTTGTAAGCCACTGGATCTTTGGGAGGCAAAGTATTCTGTAACGGGACTCTTGAGAAGCGTGATAGATCCAGATGCGAGCTTTATTCAACACAACATAGTCAAGACAGGCAGGGTCAATCTCCAAACAAACAGTAACACGAAGGCAAGGCAAAAGCGTAATCCAGTAAAACAGGCAATAGGTCAAAATACTGGTGAGAAGTCCAAAGTAACAAATGAACAAGGCTATGAAACTAGACAAAACTATGGCAAAAAAACAAGACAAAACTATGACAAAGAAACAAAACCGTGGAGATAACCAAAACAAGGCAATGAAAACAGGGAAACCGCTTGGTAGAGTCCACACAGGCAAAGCAATACTTCGCAATGGCTGTTTGGTATAGGCCTCCTTAAATGGCCACCAAATATGAAGTAACCCAAGAAGCAGCAGAGGGGGCGGTAACAGAGAGTCAATGGGTGAGGGCTGGCATGGCGTCTGGATCTTGTGTTCTGCAGTGAGGACCATCTCACAGTGGTGGGAAAGATAGATTGATAATGTTCTGCTGATTTGGTCTGGCTGCGGAAGTTAGAAGAGTTGGAAATGAAATGTGTATGAAATTGAGCATTGAAAATAATTTCCTGGATTTAAAAATGAATAAGGATGGTAATGGTGATTAGCAAACTTCAATTTTAAAGAAATTACCAGACCATACCATACCTTGGCTGAGTGAAAATATTACCCTATGGTCGCAGATTGAAATAGGAGCGAGCAGGGACGGTTGCAACACTTTTGCAACATGGTTGCACTTCCTTTCCTTGCATTTCTCAAGGACTGTTTGTATAAGAAAGCCAAAATTTTAATATAATAAAGCCACATCTGTGAGCTACTCACCCACATTGCTGCAACATGTGTATATATGATAATATATGTACAATTTACACTTGAATAGACAAAGTGAAATGTTGCAAGTGACCTCACAACGGGACTGTTGCAACATTCATTGAAATGTAGTTAAACCATTCTTAAAGATCATTTTGCAATTTATTTATCTTATTTGTGCACAGACAGGGTCTTCAATAAGGTAAATTGGCTGTATAAAACCAAAGAATAGTAAATGGAAAAACATTCTCAAGTAGCAAATAGATTTTTAACTTACTCACTTAAATAAAAAGGAGAGATACCTAATTATTGATAGGGGTTCATTATTAATCCATTAAATTACAATTATTTTATGTTATGGCAAGCTTTTCAATCAATGTTGTGTTAAAGGACAGCATGTTGGGATGGTTGCAACAATGTGTTGCAACTGTCCCTACACTAATAGCCAAGATAAAACTTGGTATATTAGCTTGACATAATATCATTGACACACGCTATGCCTATTAGCTCTATTAGAAAATGCCTATTAGAAAACACTGATTAAAAAGTTATCATTTTACAATGTGTCACACAAACAACTTAGACACTATGACCAAAAATCTGACCTTAAAAAATACTTTTTTTACCTTGAAAATGATTTTTTTGTAGAAGGAATGGTCACATGTGGCTGATTCCTTCCTGGAAGGATGAGGAGCCAATAAAGCATGTGCAGTATGAATATCATCACTGTAGCTTATTCCTGCTTGAAGAAATAAGCCATGTTGCAACTGCCCCTCATTGCAACCGTCCCCACTTTCCCCCTATATTTGTGATTCTGAATTTGTTTTTTTTTAATGGCACACAGGCAACACAAATTAAACATTGTAAATTCTAATTAGGACATTATGGAAAATGATAGTACACTCAGGTCTGTTTTTTTTCCAGGAATACCTAAAGTCTCAGATATCCACGTACTATATGAAACAAAGCAGTGTTATCTTCCTGCACCTGAAAATAAAACATTCTTTAAATATTAGATATAGAATATTGTGATATTTCATGAAAAATGTGTCCAATTGAATCTTTCATTAATTGTAACTCTTCTTATGTAATTGACAGGTTGGAATGTACTGTAAATGTGGACACTTTTATATAATTATGGACACTCAAGGGCACAGTTTCTTTAGTCATTGTGATCATTATGATTATTTATTTGTGTATTTATTTACTTTTTTCCTTTAAAAAATAAATAAACTATTTATTTTCTTTTGTATGGGAAGTTACAATGTTTGATTTGTTTAGGAGCTGGCTGGTTATAGCCATTCCCACCAATTAAATCTGACAAACCAGCTGTTATGATGATCCACTTTTTGCCAGTAGTTGCCAGTAAAGAATGTTTGTGTCAATAATGGATGTGTATCCAACCTCTAACAAGAACAAAACAACAACAACAACAACAACAAAAAACTGTACACCCCGACTTTCTTGGCACTATGTTGATAAGGTCAAGGTTGGTAAGGTAAGGTTTATTTTATTTTATTTTATTTTATTTTAATAACATCTATTCAATCAAATTATGATAATGCATCCAAAATGTAGTAGAAAGTAGTGTGCATTTAGGATTTTTTTACAGGCTGTGCAGTCTCATGCAAAGCACTGATGTCAGAGCATGGATGAGGTGTTATTGCAATCCTTGTATATTTTTATCACATAATAAACATTTCACCTTTCAAATTAAGTTATTTCGAAAACATATGTGGATGACATTGCTAAATATCAATATATGATGATAAACCAATAAAATAAAAATAATAATGTGCAAAAAGAAAGTCCTCTTTTCTAAATTTTACATTTACGCATTTGCAGACATTTTTATCCACAGGTATTTTTCATTGCATTTAAGGTGTGCATTTTATCAGTTCATTTAGAGAAACAGAGAAACAAACTTGGGGAAAAGGGAATTATTATTTAATTTAATAATTACTTATTTCATTCCTAATTTAATTAAGGAATTATTCATTAAAAGCAACGTAGATAAACAATGGTAAAATACTTGACACAGATAAAAGTAGAGAATATTGTTAGTACAAATGCAAGTACAAATCGATAAAGCCATTATTTTACAAACTCCAATGTACTAGGTGGCAGTATACACGATTCACGATGGTCTGTATCCCACCAGGAAACGAAAATAAGAAAAAGAAAAAGAAGAAGAAGAAGAAGAAGAAGACGTCCGAGCATCAGCATCCAGTGAGTGAGTCCGACAGCAGCCGGACTGCAATCGTGTTTGACAGTCCCGAACTTCAAGACCGCCACATTGTGTGTTTTGCCCGGTAAGGTTTGGCTTTGTTTGGCCGGGCCATGTTAACGTTTAAATACTGTTTCTGAACGCGTGACAAACTTTATATTCGACGCTTGTCCACAGTATAGACAGCGCCATCGAATATAATGGGAGTGTTTGTCGCGTCACTCGCAGTGTAGAGAGGTTTCCTAATTGTTAATGTGTGACGGGCCACTCTAAGTCTATTAGGAGATTTTTACCGTCGTTTTAAGTGTGAATGTAGGTGGCCGATTCTTTCATTCCATAGGGCAGCTAAAAGTGTCAGTATTTTGTCATGATTTCTACTATAAAAGTGACTATAAAATATTATCCCATATAAGCACTAAACCTATTGCAGAGACTGGGAATTTAACCGGTCACCTAAACTGGTTTATTTTGGACTTTACATGTAATGCAACTGTGTTTATTAAACGTATGGTCCCAAAAAGTGCGTATACTGTATGTAATTGCAAAATCTATATGTGATGGTACAGCGACGAATGATATCACATTGGTCATGTGCCAGTATTTGCACAGTATCTCAAAGAACATGGTGGTATTGCTATGGTACACATTCCCCCCTCAAAAATGGTGTTTTAGTACTCAATTCAAAACAATTGTTGTCCTGATAAAATAAGATTATATATGTGTGACTAATTTAAGCAGTGGTATTTATAGGTGCAATTTGTTTGTAGAGAGGTGTGACAATGTAAATGCACACAGTGGCTGCATCCGAATTGCATACTTCCCTACTGTAAAGTAGGTGAAAAGCAGTGGCGTACCGCACTTTTTAAAGGCCCCTGCAAAGAACGAGATGGGGCCCCTCCCACCAGCAGCGATGTCATGCATGAAAATTTATTGTGCACCTGAGTCCGTCTCTCCTATTTACATAACGAGACTGACTATTTAGACTGTGAACGTGGATGCATAAGTGCCGCTGCTCAGATTTGATTATTTTAACAATAGCAGGATTGTTTGCACGAATTTGTTTTCACATTTTACTAAATTGTGCACACGAATATTCGTTCCCTTATTTTACTAAGTCGTGCACATGACATTACTAAATCGTGACCAGGATTTAGTTGAATGAAATCAACTAATTTATTAAAACGAGGGAGCTAATAATGCTATTGTGCGCACGATTTAAACTTTTTCACGTGTGGGGCTCCATAAGCCACTTTAAGCATAAAAATATCCTCTTTCATTATGGCGTGGTTGTCTTAGAAGTAGTGTTTATGACAAGTGAAATGTGAGAAAAATTAATTTTCCCCGATTGTTATTTTAGAACATTAATTCCGCTCCACTGTACTACCTTTGCGTTCACGTCTTTCTTTTGCAGTGTCTCGAAGCACTGCCTTTTAAAATGTTCTGCAACGGGGCCCCCCAAATGGTCGGGGCCTCCACGCACTGCGGGGGCTGCGGGGGTGTCCCATACGCCACTGGTGAAAAGCAGTATGCAACAAATAAATTATGTCCGAATTCACAGTACTTATAAAAGAGTAAGCCAGAAGTACCCAAATGACCTACTGCTTCCGGCTACACATTCATGCTATAAAGAACATACTTTCTTTGTGGTCACAAAGTAATTACTTATTCAAAAAAAGTACCTATTTAAAAGTATGTGATTTTGGACAAAGCCAGTGTGTAATAAGGGTTCATTGGATGTCAAAACAAGATGCGTGTAAAGGTGGGATGGGGGCAGGCCCTGTTCCAGAATCAAAGCACGAAGCGTGCTGTTGTAAAGTGCAGATGTCATCTGTAAGCAGCAGCTCCTAAGTGCCACTATAACAAGAAAAGCAATGCAGGGAAAGATTTGTCATTGCTTTTACAAATATTTGCAGCTTTAGCAGTGTTTTAAAAATTTATGATAATTGTATAAAAATGATCATTTGAAAAGTATCTTGACTTTGAGAGTGTCTCATTTATATGTCAGGGTTTCTATGCAGTATAGAAAAGTATAGAATTTCTGTGTCTGGTTAAATATGGAAAAAAAGGAAGTAGAGTATTGAAAAATGTTTTATTAGACTGAGAAGTTCTGAAAATAAATTTATCATACAAGCAAAGATTTTTTTTTTATTAAAGTGTGAAAGCATATCAAACATAATCCTATATTTTCAGCTTTTTATAAATATTGCTTTTCAGCTGTCACCATTGTCTTGTGCTGTCCTGATAAAATAATATTTTTGGAATATTTTTGTCTTACTCCATCCCTGATGTATCTTACATTTTAATGAGAGGTACTTTTTATAATTAATAATTATAAGTAATCAAAACAAACATTTAAATTGTACTTTTCTTCATTAATGCTTTGTTTATAGTAGTGTTGTTAAAATTACCAGTATCCTGCTACCATGTCATTGCTATCATCAGTATGCATTTAAATATGATTGCAATTATATGTATTTAAATTACTGAGGATCCACTCAGTACTGCTTGAAATAATGAGTTTTTATTCAGTGCTCAATCTGAGTCTGGAAAACTGTTTAATTCTCAAATGGAAAATGTGTACGAGGCACCATCTGACAGCCCTAGTATGAACCCTGGTATGCAGATGTCACTCACGAAAGTTTGAAGCATGTATGTGGCCATTGGTCCTCTTAACAGCATTAACAACAAAACCTTTAGCTAATTCAAAATGGATTATATATAGATTAGAAAGTTTGCAAAGATCACTCCCTTTATAATCACTAAAAAGCTGTTACTCATCTCTCTTCATTGCAATTTCTATTTTAGGTAGTTCCAATATAAATAATAAAGCTGTACACTGTACAATAAATCTCTTATTTTCATTATGTGCACATTGTTATAATGATTGGGTCTGTGAGCGTGCAAAACTCTGGTGTGTGAAAGATATAGAGCAGACTCCATCTTAGAGTACTCTGATTAGCTAATGCATTCAAGAGATCAACATATGTTGGCAAATATGTCTTTGATTGGCTACACTGGAATAATGGGTAAGTCAGATGTGTGAAAATTATGAGTGTAATTTACATTCAGTTTTGTCATCTTTTTTTATGATTCCCTTTCAATCATTTATTCAATCCACATTAAGTGTAGGAGATAGGCTACCTTTGCAGTAAGTATCTGCTGTGCTACTGTGACTGTTTCTACAGTTACAAGGGAACCCTAGTGTAAAATAAATATACTAAAATGTATTTAAAATACATTTATTTAATTCTAAGTAT
The DNA here is from genome assembly GCF_022985175.1 of Labeo rohita. NCBI lineage: Eukaryota > Metazoa > Chordata > Actinopteri > Cypriniformes > Cyprinidae > Labeo > Labeo rohita. Next base: position 21,469,584 of record NC_066880.1, read on the forward strand.
ACTACAAATACATTTACATATCATGTACTTAAAATCAATATCCTGCAGTTGTACTTTTAGCAAACTAAACTGGTATATTTAAAGTCTGCTAAATTAGAACAACTAATTTTGTACTTAATGCACTTTAATTGTGTGAAAGTAGTGCTGAAGTCCAACTAAAGATATACTTAAGTGTATTTGATTGTGCTAAGTGGCACGTGTTGCAAGTTTACTTTAGGTACACTTTAAATAATATAGTTCTTTAAATGCAAAATATTTAAAGATCATACAATCCTCATCAATAGTGACAGTAAAACATATTTAGGCTTAATATTAAGAAATGTGCATTGTGCACAAGTAGTATTCCAAATAAAGTTTAATTACAATTTTTATATCAGTAAGTCTAGAGCCAGTATTTCAGTAAATATGTTAATAGACTTGAACTATGCTTAGTATAGAATAAATGCATTTTAAATCTATTACTTTTTACTAGGAAAGACTCATTGGTCAAACCTCAACCATCTCAGGGTATGTCACAAATGTGCCAGTTTCTTAAAAACATTTTCAGAATATATTTCTGTTCAAACTACCCTGTAACTAACTTTTATAAAGCCGAACTGGTGTGTAGTAATGCCTGTGTAAAACCATATCTGGACAACTTTACCTCTGGCTTCCTTTATGTACCTCCCACTGTTGGACAAAACTCTATCCTACATGTTCTTATCAGTGTTGCGATTAAAGTGTCTTGGCCAAATCACTTTTAGGTTTTCACAGTTCCTTTCATCAGTCCTTTATTTGGATGCCTAAATAAATTAGAATTCTTCTACAAAGGCCTTGATGGTTTGCATAACTTTTCTAAAGCACTCTTTTTCTGCTCAGTGCATGAAGTTGTTAGAAGAAAAAAAGTCTACTAAAGTCACTACCATTGTCCTCAAAACAGATCTATTGTGACATGAGATGTTTTGTCTACTGTAGAGTTGCATGGTATACCAGTGCTATGGTAGTATTGTAGGGCCCAAGCCTCAAAGCTCCAGTGACGCCTGCAGTGGTAGTACTGTGATGGAGCTTGGTGCAGCTTGGTTATAAAGTGTTAAGTAAAAACAGCTGTTATACTAAATTCTACTTGAGAAATTAATTAAAATTGACCCATATACTTAACAACCAGCCTCTGATTTCAAATTAACCCATACTTACTGTATTGTTATTAGTTTAAGCCACAATGCCCAGTTTCTTCAATTTGATGGAGAGTTTATCTTTTTACCAGTGCTTTTCTTATTGCTTTTTCAGTCTGACCTGCTTTATTTTTATTTTCTCTCCAGGCTAGTTGACTCAGAATCACATGCTCTGGTGCTGGGATAAATAAGTCTGTGTGGATGCTTTGACAAAATGAATTATGTTAAAATTTATACTACAGACAACAGAACATTTGACATATAAGAATGTGATAAAATCACATAAAATGTGTCATGCGTGGCTGGGCCATTCTAGTTCAAATCAGTGGATTTGCAGATTAAACTAAAGTTTGTAGAAGACCTATTTATTTATTTATTTATTTTTTGTCTTTCTATAGGCAGTGTTCTTGGCCGTGATGTCTGCTAAGGCCATTTCTGAGCAGACAGGAAAAGAGTTCCTGTACAAATACATCTGCACCACAGCAGCTGTCCAAAACCGTTTCTGCTGCGCCACTGTCACTGCAGACACTGACTGGGACCGCCTTACACAGGACCACCCATGGCTGCTAACAGAAGTGAGTATATGTCTTGGTTTAATGTTTTGTAATGCTGCATTATTTTCAGTGTAATATATTTGTCCGTCCCTCTATGCAGAGGCTGGTTGTGAAGCCAGATCAGCTGATCAAACGCAGAGGGAAGCTGGGATTGGTGGCAGTTGACCTGAACCTTGAGAGTATCCAGGAATGGCTGAAATCACGTCTGATGACAGAAATCACAGTAGGCCTTTTAAAAAGTTTATATTTGTATCTACTTCGAGTAACTGTTATTTGCCATACAAGTTTAATGAAATTTAATTTCACTATACCTAGCTTTTATGTTATAAACAGTTTGTTCCACTGTTTCTACAAAACACTGAAACGTGTTTTAAACAAATGTGATGTGACTTTTTCTGGCAGACATTTATATAGATTTAATCCATGCAGCAGAGCCACTTTACAGGTAAAACTAAATGAATTGCTGTTTACATGAAAACTTTTGACACGGGAAAAAAAATGAGATGATGAAATCTGAGATAATGATCTTTTAAAGATTCTCTATAATTCTCTATAATTATTACTTTTTTTTTGTAATGTCATTACTTTGCTGTCAGTCAATCGTTAGTCATATCAATACATCACTTTTCTAGTGAACACATGAGCAAACAGTAATCTTGGATGACTTAATCCAGATATTTTAATGAAATGTATTTAACCTAATTAGCCAGTATTGTACTGTCTTGTACTTACAACAGTGCTGTTGTTACATCACTATATTGAAAAGAAAAAAAAATGTTCAGATATTAATTAATATTGTGGCTTCTAGGAATTTAAATAAAACTAAATGACTGTGTTGATGTGAATGTAAGGGCTTGTTGCATTTCTGTTTAGATGGTACTAAATTTAGGTTCATGAAACCTGTCTAAGCCTGCTTTATTAAATAATAAAGTTTAAAGTATATATAAAGAATTAATTTGATATGTGATGTAAAGTATTTTATTTTTTCCTGTTCCTCAGATTGGGAAGGCGAAAGGAATTTTAAAGAACTTCCTGATTGAGCCGTTTGTGCCTCATGTACAGGTATTACAAATTCAGTTAAATTTTATCTTTATGAGTAACTTTTTGGGAGTCATTACACACAGTTCCCTCATTTGTATTTATATATTCACTGCCTGGCTCATTTTTTCTCAAAACAATTTGATGTTTCAGCTATGTTGTATGTTTGACCACAATTCCTTTGCTGCCCTAACCTTAAAACTGCAAGTGTACTGCATTCGTAGCATCAATTATTAGATTGATATATTGGTTACGTTTAGAGCCTACAGAAAAAAATATTCTTCCTAAAATATTGTAAGCCAAATAGACTTAATTGCTTGGCAAAAACTGTGTGCTACGTATCCTACAGTTGTTAGTACTGTAGGTCTGCAAATTTTACTTCAAATTTTAAAGGCTTTAACTGTTGTTTGTTCTGGGCATCCAGAATGAGTCATTATGATTGCACCCTCTCACATTTTTTTTTAATAAGTTAACTGTAAATGTTTCAGGAGCAAAGAAATCACTTCCCAAACCAATGAAAAGCATTATGAATAGCCTATATATAGCTCTCTGTAAAATAATGATTCTATGACTGTTTTACGCCAAATCCTAGATGAAAGTTGTTTTGACTCTGCTTTACAAAATAATGAATTACCCAGTATTCAAGAATGACTTTTAATCATTTAGAAAAAGGAATTTTTAGGAATGTGGTGGATTTGACATGTCTTTATTTGAGTGTGTAATTGATCTTTGTCACAGGAAGAAGAGTTTTATGTGTGTGTATACGCAAGCCGGGAAGGCAGTCATGTGCTGTTCCATCATGAAGGTGGGGTGGACGTTGGAGATGTGGACACCAAAGCCCAGAGACTTTCGGTGGGAATAGATGAGAAACTCACAGAGGACGTGGTTACCCAGCAGTTACTTGTACATGTTACAGATGAGAAGAAAGAGTAAGTATTCTATTTAGATTCATGTATTTTTCTGTTTCATGTCTGTAAGTTTAAAACTATCTTTTAGTTTAATTTCGGAGATACACACATTTCAGTCTTTTTCTTCCTGGAAAATTCTGATAATGTTTTGGCATGTTCTAGAAGTAATGAAAATCTTTCGAGCTTTAATGTTTAAGGGATAGTTTACAGAAAATGAAATTTCATTGTCATTAATTTCTCTCCCTCATGTAGTTTCAAATCTGTAAGACCTTTGTTTATCTTCGGAACACAAATAAAGATATTTTTGATGAAATTAGAAAGCTTTCTGACCCTGCATAGACAGCAAAACAAGTGACACATTTAAGGCCAGGAAAGGTCATCATGACACCAGTGGTTCAACCGTAATGTTATGAAGCTACAATAATTGTTTTACTTCTTAAAGAAAACAAAAACAACAACTTGATTCAACAATTTCCTCTCTTCCGTGTCAGTCTTCGACACAGATTCACGGCAGTACCACAACGTATGCGTGTCTGTAATGTCAGTGTTTCCATTTTGCATAAAGCGTCATTCTGACAGCAAGCGTCTGTTTCAGCTTCAATGAATAAGTGTCACACACGCATACATGTGTAACAATAGAATATACATTTTGCTAAAATATTTTGCATCCAAAAGCACTTCGGATTTCTTCCCCCATTTACAACAGCACCATAAACTGCAGTACGAAGAGTGTGTTGCAACCAGTTGCAGAATTATTAACAGACTTTTTATTTAAAGGGGTCATTGGATGCCCATTTTCCACAAGTTGATATGATTCTTTAGGGTCTTAATGAAAAGTCTATAATATACTTTGGTTAAAAATGCTCAATGGTAAGTGTAAAACAACACCCTTTTTACCTTGTCAAAATCAGCTCTGCAAAAATCATCCCATTCTGGTTGAGGCTGCTTTAAATGCAAATGAGCTCTGCTCGCCCCGCCCCCTCTCTTCTCTCTGTGGAGTAACGAGCCTGTTTACATTAACCGTGTTTAGCCGCTAAACTTGCTAACTAGCACATTATTAGGTAAGGCAATCGCAATGATTCATAAAAAAAAAAACCTTATACTCACTTCTGCTGTAAGTGAAGCTAGATCACGAATGATTCGCGCGAACATAGACGGATATATGTAGTAATCCACTGTATCTTCAGCAGCTCAGATATCAGGAGTAAATGATGACCACTATGTTCATTATTACATCCAGCAACACAACACCTCAATTGCTCAATCGGAGATATTCTTGTCTAACTTACATCCCTGCCCCGGCATCGAAACAGTGGAGGTCGGACTTTGACAGCTGATCTAAGGTAAGACGCGGATGTCAATCAACTATCGTGGGAGCGGCCTCTGTCGGTGTGACGCCACAATGACAGGCATCTGAGAATGGCTCGATTTGAAAATAGGAATATTATTTTTACAGATTAATTAAAAACCACTGCGTGGATTTTTATCATTATAAGGTAGATTTGTACATACACTGCCAACACACATTAATGTTCAAACAACATGTAAAAGTGAACTTAGCATCCGATGACTTCTTTAAAGACAAGGCCATAGTTCAATAAACCATTGTTTAATGAAAAAGAAAAGAAGCAGTTTAATGTTTACTTTTTTTCCCTGCACTGGAATAGTTGCGTAAATATTGAATAACAATGTATTCTGGGACTAACGTGGGGTGCTTTTCTAAATGTATGTTCACAGTAATACTACTAGTTACGACCCTTCATAAGTTGTTGACCGTCTAGGGACTGGGAAGGGGAACATCAGACCAGTTCGGACCATTGCCAACCTTACACCCTGTGCGTGGATGAGAGTAACCAAAACCGGAGACAAAATCAAGTCAACTTGTTTTATTGTTAAACACTGTGATACTTGTTTACACTCACAAAAGTAAATATGTATGTGAAAGTAAAAATAAAAGATAAAAAATGAAGTAATTATTTACAAGGGAAGGAAAATAAATCTGTTCACAAAGAAAACAAAAACACACCGGCCACTTTACAGTCTTGGTGAACTGGGGAGGATGAAGGGAAAATCTGGATCATGCCAAAGAAAAGAAAGCAACCAAATCAAAAGAAATCTTACTAACCCATTTAGACCTAATCCTAAGCTAAAATAAAGAAAAATATGAAAAAGAAAAATCTTCAATGTCCACACTAACTAACCAAATGAAAGAGGTTGGCACAAATCCCTAGCCTAGTGTGTCTAACAAAGTCAACCTAAATGTGCACCATGTATGTCACGTGACACAACTTATCTACGCCTTCACCTCCATCCAGTTTTAACAGTATATGTGAAAGTAAAAAGTAAGAGGGAGAGAAAAAGAAGGATGGGACAACAGCAAAGTTTTTTATTGTAATGATTCTTGAAATCAGTAGTTTTGTATACTAAATTTATTGTAAAGTCAAAGTCATTATAGCTTTTAAGAATTAATATCAAATCAACCTAGTTTATATGACAATATATTTTGCCCAACCCTATTCAGCAGGAAATGTTAAGAAAAAAAATCAAACCATTTCATGGTGTCTTTAACATAAATAACTTTTTATCATTGTTTTTTGCAGAGTGCTGGCAAGCTTCATAGTGGGTCTCTTCAATTTGTATGAGGATCTTCACTTCACATATCTGGAGATCAATCCACTGGGTATGTTTTTTTTTTTTTTTTTTTTCTCTCAGGACCTGTGTCCTATTGCTTGAATTGATGGTGTTTAAGCATTACTATTAATATTTACTCATACTTAAAGTTCTAATTAGATTAAAGTTTGTGTGGGACTTTGATGTCTGCTCACTGAACATATGATGCATATTGTACAATTACTTTTTGCCATAATGGTTTTTAAAAGAAACACACCTCTAAATGACATGTAAAGATAATAAACTATGCTTGGTAACTTTGAGTCAAACAGCCTCTTCCTGATTGTTCTTGATCACAGTAAGCTGTAATTTGGACCAGACTTCATGCTATTGGTTGAATATGCACAATTTGTGGCATGGACATGAATGATACTTCATATTATAAGGCAAACTGAGCAGACTTGTGTTGTGTTGTCTTTCCAAGGTCAATGGTTTTCCATTTGTAATTGATAAAACAGATGGGATGATATTCTATAAAATATAACATAAGAAGTTTTTCAAAATAAATATGTATCTGACTTGAATGTGTGAGCTGTCGTAAATGCCTGACTTTTTTTTTTTTTTAAATAAATCATGTAAGGTGACTGCTGAGGCTTAAAGTTTGTGGTAGTCAATTTACTGCTGTTTAAACCATTATTTAACGTCCCAAAAAAGGCATGTTCTAACGTATTTTGTGCTCGTGTTGTCAGTAGATTACACGCACCAGGGGCCTAATTTATAAAACTTTCCGTAGATTGCATCCTAAAAGTGTACGTGCGAACAAAAGCTAGCTTTTGCATATGCACAAAAGTTTTCAGAACCTGAGCAAAAATCCCTTTATAAATCCCAGTCAGAGGAAGATTGTGTGTATGTGCATCTCCACTCCGTCTCCTCTCCAAAATCACCATTTATGGAGCTTACAATGCCTAGTTTTACTATGCATAACCTCGTCTGCATATCATTTCCATGCATATTTCCATCCACGTGACACCGTCAAATGTAGGAAAATATGAGATACCATCTATAAATGCTATTTGTCCATACACATTACATTGCTGAAAACCTTGCAGTATCCTTATGCATTAGAATAAATATTTCAAAATATCCTTAAAAACTAAATTGTATAAAATACTACTTATAACTTAACTTATAAAAAGAGTTGATTCATTCTTTTCCACTGGCCAAATAGTAGGCTATTTTAATTGTTTTAAATAAATACAATTTGTGCCATATTGCTAATAAGGTAAATATATGTTTCAGGGAATTTATATAGGGTAGTTTGGCCTACTTATTTTTTTGCTGTGAAAATGCAGTTGTCTGACTAGGTGCGTCACTGACAAAATATTTACAAAATGAAATGTGTATATCTTACAGTTTCCTTTAAATTCTTTCCTTTAAATACAGTGGTATTTTTCAGAAAATACCAAAGGTGTCTACCTTTACACAATATATTAACATCTCTGTGCAGCAGTAGTTGTACAGTATTATCATTGGAGCTATTCAAACCAGCTGATGGACCGTTCAGCCTCCGAATCCAACAGCATCTGCCGTAATATTGAAGTGCGCATCATTTATCCTTGTTCTCGTTAAAAATATTTTCTCAAAATGTGATTTGCAGTTTAGTTTAAAAATGAGTAATTATGCGCCTAGCACTCCTCACTATCATTAAAACATAGCATGCCACAGGAAAAGTGATCAAAATATAGCGGATCTACTACAAATGTCTCAATTTATATAATTTTTATCTATTGCAATGAATTTATGAAATCTAGTGTTTCTCTCCAGTTTTGAGTGTCATTTATTCTAAATGTTTATATCAAAATATAAACTGAGTTTAAAATCATTTTAGAGGCATGTTTTGTGCGTACGCAACGGTTATAAATGAGGCCCCTGATCATGACTCTGCATGTTGTGACTTTACGCTAATTTGTGCTGCTCTTGGTAGATTGTTGTGGTCATTATTGAATGATCTAGCTGCATTTGTTCTCTAATTTATGCATTGTCAGTAGATCATCTGCCAAACTTTCCACTCCCATTTGTGCTTTTATGGGATTGTGCTCTCTTGATAATTTGCATAGTTTAGTAAATCTGGCCTTAAATCTGGTCCTAAATCTAAAACTGGTACTGAAGAGAAAGAGAAAAGTGAGTACTAAAAAAATTTTTAAACTGGTACTAAAAACACAAATGAGATGGTAATGACAGTACCAACCATGTTTCATTTTCTTTGTCCATATAAACAGTGGTCACTAAGGATGGAGTGTACATCTTGGATATGGCAGCCAAAATTGATGCTACGGCTGACTACATCTGCAAGCCCAAGTGGGGTGATCTGGAGTTTCCTCCTCCGTTTGGCAGAGAAGCTTATCCTGAGGTAGAGAACAGGACACAGATCATGCCATCAAACACACATGTCAGAGATCATGTGTTCTCTGGCTCAGATTTGCTTTGTTTGTGCTGTTTTTTGTTTAGGAGGCGTATATAGCAGATCTTGATGCTAAGAGTGGTGCCAGTCTGAAACTCACCCTGCTGAATCCCAGAGGACGCATCTGGACCATGGTGGCCGGTGGTGGTGCATCAGTGGTATACAGGTTGTACTGCCAACATCTTGGCGCTCAGTTAAATATTAGTTGAACCAAGGGTGTAGATGTGGGTATGGATGCAGGGGAAGGTGGGGCAGTGGGGCTCACCAAAATAATCATCCACTTAAAAACATAGACCTCAATATAAACTCAATCAATCCTTAATTATAAACTCTTAAATGGGCAACAGATATTTAGTTTGAAATTTCTAAAAATTTTAAGTCATAAAGCGAGTCTTTGCTGCCCTCCCACTCCCAAACTTAACAACTACCCATATTTGATTGTTGTGTGCAGCACAACGACATTTAATAATCTTAAAGTCCCCCTGTAGTGAAAATCAAGATTTTTATGTTGTTTATTTGTCTATGTGGTGTTTTTAATATGCTTTTAGACAAACCATGTGCCAGTCCATTAATCAACACCATTGCAGGAGTATTTTCTCCTTAAAACTAGTTTCCCAAAGGCTGTCCCAGAAATGCGGTTTGAAACAGCCCTTTTTTTGCTGCCTCACAAACTTAAGTAACCAATCACATCAAAGGATAGATTCCTACCATTAGCATGCAAAGTATACCAATAGGATTATCAGCACAAAACCAAATATTAAATAGAGCATACAGAGTACTAAATAGAGCACAACCGGTAGGCGCTAGCCGCTAACTTGAAAAATAACCCACGGCAAGAGTGTAAAAGTAGCCCGAAGTCAGACGCACCTCTCCCGCATTGCCGAATGCACTTTACTCACTTACGCCCGTGGCCGCGAACTGGAATCACAAACTAGGCTGCATTCAAGCCTTCAAGGCATTTTGAGGGCACAACATTGTCAAGTAACTTTAACAAATGTTACCGTATCCACTGTAGTTGTCGCTAGTAAAAACATAGCTTTATCAGTCGTTATATTAATTAATGTTTCGCCATTATAGCGCGTTTACTACAGTTCAGTTAGTGGATCAGGAGGCTCTGGCTGGTGTGACTATGTGGGGGCGGTGCTAATTTGCATATTCATAGATCCGCATATAGTAAATGAGGCAAGGGGAGTAGAGTTACATTCAAGCTGTTTTAAGGCATGAGAAAATTATTTTCACAAGAAAAAACATTTAAATATTTCATTTTGATTATCAAATTTTGACTACAGGAGGACCTTAACATTTAATAATACGTTTTTTGTTTTTTTGTTTTTTTTTTCTAAATCAACTGTTGTGTCCTTTAACATTACTTAAAAATGCACTGTAAGCTAACATGAACTTAGAATAATTGTATTTTTATTTGTGGTGTCAAAATTAGTGCGTTAACGCTGGTGGTTAATTTTTTTTTTTTTTTTTTTTTTTTTTTCCATTTTAACGTGTTAAAAATATTTAACGCAATTAACGCAGGGCTGCGGCTAGATTTGGCCACCCCACCCACAACCACTAAAGAATTGCGTTTATTTAGATGCAGAACGTAATAACAAGCACATCAAACAGGAGACTATTTAGACATGCACTCCAGTGTCACCTCAGTGCCAGGCGCAAGTCAAACGAGTGAGGAAATGGTACCGGTGATGAGGAGCTTCAGTACAACATCAGTGAACTGCAGCCAGATGAGGCGTTTCTGGTCATATGTCAGTAAAAACAAATCTTCCTGTCCTGTCAACTGTTATACTGTGCTCGTGGCGTGTGCTCTTCAAGTGCACGCACAAAAATGCCGGCGCGCGCTGTATTACGCTATAGCATATTAAAGCGTTGTATCATATTCAAACCCATATGAAACTACGAGTATGTAGTTGTAGTTATGTTGTCAGTTAAGTCATGAAGTTACAAAAAAGGCAACTAAAGCTGCCTTAAAACTGTGCATGTAAGTGTTTATTATTTATGAGTCACATTTAAAGCAGTGTCAGCTTTGTCACTAAAGCAGTGTAACTGCTTCAAGTTCAGCAGCGGCAGCTTTTAAAGTAACAGCAGCCAAAATATCCCAATAACCAGCTGCTGTGATGTCTGTTTTTCAAAGAACAAAATTAAATAAAAGATAAAGCTTAAAACTACAGAAGTTATTGATTTCCTCTTTTTTTTAATTAAAATTTTAGGGTTTGATAACTTTATTAAATTTGGCTATATTTTTTGCGGAAGGGCACAGGTAGCTATGTGACAGTTATTATAATGGGTCTACGTGAAGATTGTTTTAAGTTCACTTAAATTACAAGTCTAATAAATGTTAAATTGAAAGCTCTCGATTATATTGTAATGCTGAATGGCTATAGTCAATGGTTAAATATTAGGAAAAGACATCAGTTGGTATCAGTGATACTTGCATTCAGTCATAAAAAAGATGGCATTAAACATATCAAAAATATATTTCCTTTATGTTGTTTCTACGTTAATTTGAAGATTGAATGTGAAATTATTGCAATATAAAAGTATAATTAAAAATGTTAGCGTTAGGTAGGATTGATCATGATTAATATCAGAAAAAAATGTGTGTGTTAATTAGTTTAAAAAAAAATGTTGTAAGTGATTGACACCACTAATTTTTAATCATTGACAAAGATAATAAATCTTGTAAAAATGCATTACTTATTGTTAGTTAATTTAGCTATAATGCATTAACTGATGTTAACAAATGAAACCCTATTGTAAAGTGTTAGTCTTGTTTGTTTAGTGATACCATCTGTGATCTGGGAGGAGTAGATGAACTGGCCAACTATGGGGAATACTCTGGAGCTCCCAGTGAGCAGCAGACGTACGACTATGCCAAGACTATCCTCTCTCTAATGACCCGTGAAAAACACCCTGATGGTGAGTGTGAGACAGAATCACATGCTTTTTTTTAAGGTAATTATTTACTAGTATGAAAAATATGATAATGACATAAATGTAAAAATAATAATGTTATATATGAGGAATAGTATATTAGTCCTACATGATTTCAGTGGGGCACTCAGAAGACAGAACCCAAGACAGAAACCTAGCAATCAACAAAACACAAAATAGTGTTGTGTCGGAGCTGGTTAAGACAAATATTCTGATTTGTCACTTTAAATTAATGATTTAATTTGTCAGCTTGGTCCCTCACATTGTGTATGGTTAAGACATGGTTTAAATGTTAATTTCAGATTTTTTTCTCACTTTATTTTTGCCTTTACAGGAAAGGTGTTGATCATTGGCGGCAGTATTGCTAACTTCACTAATGTAGCAGCTACGTTCAAGGTACAGTGGCTCCTCTGTCTTGAAAGTCTTCATTGTTAAATTATGTAGTTCTTTTCATACTGTTTCTTCTTTCATCACACTCATCAGGGCATCGTGAGAGCTATTAAAGACTACCAGGGGCCTTTAAAAGAACATGAGGTTACCATCTTTGTTCGACGTGGAGGTCCAAACTACCAGGAAGGGCTGAGAGTGATGGGAGAAGTTGGTAAGTAAGAACAGCTTATCAAGGATAATGTTTACACCTGGTATTAATGTTGTTGATTGATTAGCTTGTATAAGTGTGTAATCATATAAGTATAATAATCTGTCAACTAAAAGAAATACATAAATTATACTCAGAGGAGGTAGCAAGATCTGACTGTTTAAGGGACAGTAATTTTTGCAGGGTCCCCTGTGTCCTTAAAAAAAAAAATCCTAAAATGTCTTAATGTAAAATTTTACAAAAGTCAGTTTCCTGGTGTTTGCGTTATTATTTAACACCCCAAAAAAGCATGTCTTCACCCATAGTTGCTTATTTGCTCTACTCTTGGTAGTCTGCATTGGTCATTATGAAAATGAGCTGGCTGCTTCTGTTTTCGTTAATATACGAATTGTCAGTAGATCAACTGTAGAACTTTGCTCTGGAGGTGATTACTAAAACTAAAACTTAAACTAAACTATATAAAAACTAAATAGCAATGTGTTCACAAAATAAAAATGCAACTAAATTTTATTGCAAATTTGAAAACGATATTAAAATAAAAAAATTTAAAAATCCAAAACTATAATAACCTTGGTATGTAAACTTTTGAACAGGGTAATTTTTATAAATGCAACTATTATTTTCTCTTGTGGACTATATGTAAACGTCTTTGATGTGAAATATCTTATTCAGGTCAGTACTAAATAAAAAATAACATGCATTTTGTATGATCAGTCTTATTTTGGTAAAAACATTTTACAGATTCTGCAAGGTGTATATAAACCTTTGACCTCAACTGTATTTATTAATGGGTCATTCCAGCTGGAATCATCAAATTTTGGAAAAGTTCCCCACCTGACCTCCTCAGATTTGTCTGAAAAAAATCTATGTGATGGGTAATATGCCCAATAGATCATATACAAAATTTCAGATCTCCACTGTGCATACTTTTTTCTCAAAAAATCTGTAAAAAAGTTTGTTTTTTACCCCGTTTTGGCATCACAGTCTGAGTGACCATGTTCAGACTGAAATATCTCCAGAACTAGTTGTGCCAGGTCCATGAAATTTTCTGGGCTAAGAGTCCTAGTCCAGAACTGCATGAATTACAACTCACAGCATTGTTACTGAATTTACACCTGAATGCTGGCCCTCTACTTTTCTTTGAAACTATTACTTTAAGGGTTTTCAGATGTCCATAGAAACCTCAATTTTCAATGTATAAGCATCAAACTTGGTAAATGGTCTGATACGTACCATGTCTTTCACATCCTTTGACATCAGACAATAGAGTCTGATGGATGTTGAGATATTAAGGTCCAAAAATGGAAAAAAAACTGATTTACACCAATGTTCAGAGCAGTATTTCCCATGAATGACACTAGGTGTGAACATAAAACTTGTTTTTTTGAAAGAGCATATTGTTATTGATAAAATATAAAAAAATTGGGATGGGGTTTTGCCTCATTTTTCTGTAATGATTTTTTTAAAACTCAGAGTTTCGTCACTGATCCTATTGTTCACTTTTGCTATTCAACTTGGTATGGGCATTTCAACAGAATTTATTAATGTTCCACTTATACAAAAAATACAAAAGACAAAAAACGTACTTCCAGACATGAGTCACTTTAATAATGTATACCACCAACACAAATAAATGTGTGACATAACAGTTACTGAAAGTTGTTCATAAAAGTGTCTGAATCCACAGTTTAATTTTCTTTTATGACATAGCATCGTCCAGTGGAAGTAACTGGCACATCAATTTTCATTATGATGTGCTGGAGAGGCACCCAACAGACATCTTCCCTTTTTGGCCAAAAGTAGCCTCTAGCTGGGCCATGGGGATGCAAAAAAAGCACTTGAATGTCTTGCTCTGTGTTAGAGACGTCTCTGATGATACCAACCCACCATTGTCGGTCATACACACAAGTAACATATTGTCCTGGGGCCATATCTGTGATGTGAAGGCCTTGTTCAACTGGGTCAACCTCAAAGTTGACATGGAATCCTGGTGTTCCTGATACTCGACTGACCTCAAAATTGATCATTGTTGACTGACTGACTGATTGATTGACTGATGCTAGATCTCATACCACCTGAATATTATTATTTCTAATCAATATTGCCCTGCTTTCTCAATGAAAATGGATGTATTATTCACTGGATTGGGTGGAACATCAAGATTAGGTACTTATGTTGCATTCCATTGAATGTCGGTAGTCGGTGAATCTGAGTTAGTTCTCCCGATGTCCATCGTAAATGCGTTTCATTGTAACAGTTGGCAAAAATATGGATGCCTATGGATAATTCCAACTGACTCGGTCTTTTCAATTTTTGGACCTTAATATCTCAACATCCATAAGACTCTATTGTCTGATGTCAAAGGATGTGAAAGACATGGTACATATCAGACCATTTACCAAGTTTGATGCTTATACATTGAAGATTGAGGTTTCTATGGACATCTGAAAACCCTTAAAGTAATAGTTTCAAAGAAAAGTAGAGGGCCAGCATTCAGGTGTAAATTCAGTAACAATGCTGTGAGTTGTAATTCATGCAGTTCTGGACTAAGACTCTTAGCTCAGAAAATTTCATGGACCTGGCACAAAAAAATTCTGGAGATATTTTAGTCTGAACATGGTCACTCAGACAGTGATGCCAAAACGGGGTAAAAAACAAACTTTTTACAGATTTTTTGTGAAAAAAGTACGCACAGTAGAGATCTGAAATTTTGTATATGATCTATTGGGCATATTACCCATCACATAGATTTTTTTCAGACAAATCTGAGGGGGTCAGGTGGGGACCATTTGATGATTCCAGCTGGAATGACCCAAATATTACTTCCAAGTTAGGTTGTTACCCATCAGGTCAATCTGTGATGTGCAAATCCTCATTTGGTCAGACATAATTTCAATATACTGTATGTATACACTGGTCAAATTTGAACATGACGAAATGTCCCTGTATTCACTAGTGTATGATATGTAGTGATATCGGTTCGCACACATTTCTGCATCATTTTGTTGTTCTGGTTCCCTTTCTGTTGCAACAGGAAAGACTACTGGAATTCCCATCCATGTCTTCGGCACAGAGACTCACATGACTGCTATTGTTGGCATGGCACTGGGTCATCGGCCAATCCCCAATCAGCCTCCAGTGGCAGCCCACACTGCCAATTTCCTGTTGAACACCAGTGCTAGTGCAGCTGTAAGTATATTTTTACAGTTTATCAGCTGTAAGTGTATTTATACAGTTTATCAGTTTATTTTTATAGTTTACCAACGGCTGACATGAGGAATGTAAACCTGGTCAGTTTTTTTTTTTTTTTTTTTTTTTTTTTTTTTTTTAAATTCTGAAGCAATTAATTTTTTATTAGATTTGGCCATTTGTGGCGACATGTGCAAAAGCAGCTATTTGGTGAACTTACAAATGAGTAGCAACATGATGCAGTGATCACCAAAGTGAGTGAAAACATAGGAGCACATATGATCTATCTTTTGTGGTCTACTGTAGTCAAGTGTTGGCAAGATGGAGATGTTTATAGCAACAGTAAATTCTTGCCATTCTGAATTCATACAATTCTGATTCATACATTAGTGTTCATCTCATACATTTATGTGTAAACCCATCTTTATACTACAGTGACAATATTTGTCATATACCGTATTGGATTTAGAATAGGGCTGCACGATTAATCGAATGCGTTTATGAGGCGCGCTTAGTCAGTAAAGCCGGTACTTTGATTAGTAGTAAAGCTCCATCACGTGCCTTCAGCTGGAGCGGCAATTAATACACAGAGCCGTAAATCCCTGACAAGCTACGCCAAATCACGCTCATAATCGCAGATGAATCACATTCAGCTTTACTACTAATCAAAGTACCGGCTTTACTGACTAAGCGCGCCTCATAAACGCATTCGATTTAATCGTGCAGCCCTAATTTAGAATACAGTTTATATTCAGCGCCAAAAGCAGAATATAGCACAGCTGTTGGATAACTAATTACATTGTATTATAAACCCTTTCAAAAGTTTGTTAATAATTTCTGTCTTCCAGACGCCAGCAAGAACCAGAAATACTTCATTCTCTGAACACAAACTGAACAGTAGTATCCCAGATGGCCTGACGCCCACAGCAGGTGTTCCACGAGGTATTTGAAGCTCAGCTGAGGTTTAATATCTCAGTCACAATAACTTTTTATGAGAACTTTTGAACACAATCATATTTTTCATAGATTTTTTTTTTTTAACTGTATCTCAATTAAAGGTGCGCTAAGGAACTTTGTTTAGCTAAACTTTATACAGATGCCAGTGTGGATGCAGCATCACACACAATGAAAGATTTGCAGTTTATCATTGTTTAAATTATCTATTCAAGACATGTGCCAGCATCTTGTAATGTGGTATATCTCTAACATGTCTAACACAATTCAAAATGCCAAATGTTTGGATTTCTCTAAAGACATTTGATCTTAATTTCTATCAACAAGCCAAGATAACAAAATCAGTTGTTAAGCACCAGGTTCTCCACAAACTTGCAGTGCATGTCAGAAGAGAGGCAATGTTTGGGGCAGACAGCAGAGGATCAGAAATGATATTAAACACTCAAGCTGGCTATCACCACCGACCAGTAGCTTTTTTTTTGAAAATCAAGATCAAGCAGAATTTTACCTTCATATTAATTTCTTTTACATTTTTGGCCCTTTCCTAAGCAAGTAGCTTTGACATTTGACTTTATATTTATTTTTACATTTTTGTATTTCTATATAGTTTTTTTTATGTGTTTATTTAATGTTCATTTAATTGTATTTCAGTGGTTTTGTTTTTTTTGTTTTTTTTTAAATGAACAAGGTGTTTTCTTAAACATTACTGTGATGTTTTAGTATAAAAGGTTGTTTTTGTTTTTAAAAACTAAACTAAAACTTGATATTAAAAGAATATTCTAAATTCAGTACAAGTTAAGCTCAGCCGATAGCATAGTAAATGGGGCCAACTTTTGGTGGAAATGTGAAGCTTATCAGTTGTGAACACTTTTGATATTATTTGAGTGATAAAGCTGTTTAAATCATATTTTTGCAGTTTTAAAATTATATTGTTTGGCATTTGTGTAAAATTGGTTATCTTTAAACAGAGAAGGTCAGTAATTTTTTCACACTAAAATCATGCGTCTTGGCTTCGTTGTTGAAAAGGTGAGTGTTTTGTTTTTATAGATTCATTTCCATTGCAAATGCCGTGTGACCTGGATATTTGCTTCTTTTTTTTTTATTTAAAAGAAACTTAGTTTTGAAGCTATATATAATTAGTTGAAAAGTACTGCATACAGTTAATAATTTGCTATTTATTTGTATCTATTTTAAAAGTAAAAAGTAAGTGTTCAATAGCATTTTTTTCAGTGTTGACCTTGATTGCTTTGTTTACATTTATTATTTGTTTCTATAGCTGCCATTCATCATAAATTATATTAGAGTGTGGTGATAAATTGACACTTACTGCAGGTTTAGTTTATTTTCTGCTAAGTGTAGCAAAAATGACTAAAACTCCACTTGCACCTAAGCTTCTGCTATTCATTGACATGCTGTTGACAAACTGTTAATACAGATGCTGAAATAAATACACACTGCTCTTGAGCATTATGTGAACCAATAATAATATTTTGAGCAGTTTTCATAAAAGAACAAAAAGTTTATACAGTGAGAAGTTACTTACTGCACCTTTACTTTTTTCCTTTTTCTCTGTGCATTTACCTTCTGTCTTTTCAGTGTTTTTGTCCTGTCCTGTTATTTTAATTTCACTTTCATTCCATCTCTCTTTTCTCCTCATGCTGTCATATTTTCTTTCTCTGTTCATCATAATAATTAGTTTCCACTTTTTGCCGTTCATGGTCTGCAACAGCCATGTTTAATGCAACGGTTAAAGGTAAGAGCTTAGGGATTAGTGTGTTTCTTTGCACAGTGCACAGTGTTGTGTGTTGGCATGCCAGCAGTTATTAATCAGTTATCCAAGAGGTAGTTCTGGTCCTCTAGTTTGATTGTCCAAGAGTGCTGATATTCAGAATGTGAATTTTGTCTAATACATAAATTAGGTTTTTACACTGGGCAAGTTTACTGCTGCCCAAATCTGGTTGCGATTTGTTTCCGTTACCCCCTGCAGCGTCTGAGTCTGGGTCTGTTTCAGTCTCACTTGGTTAAGCCCTAGGCCTGTTGACCCTCTGTATCGGCAGCTCAGCTTGCGTCTATTTGTGTTGCATGCGAGCAGTAAAAAGCTGCTTTCAGATGGTTTTTCTTTCAGATCTCTGTTTGGAGCATACTGGCTGTTGTCAGACTTTTTGTGCATATAATCTCACTTTATTACAGTTATTACAATTAATGGCAAAGGGATTGTTTGGAAATGTAAACTAATATTTCCAATATAAGACTTGTAATGTTTTTTTAAGAAGTCTCTCATGCTCATCAAGACTGCATTTATTTGATCAAAAATGCAGAAAAAAAACAATACTGCAAAAAGTTATTACAATATAAAATAATGTTTTTCTTTATTTTTTTTTTAAATATACTTTTAAAATATAATTTATTCATATGAGGCGCTACTGTTCAAAAGTTTGGGTTCAGTAATTTTTTAAGAAATTAATACTTTTATTCACCAAGGATGTGTTACACGGTTAGAAAAGATTTATATTTTGTATAAATGCAGTTCTTTTTAACTTGTTATTCATTAAAGAATCCTGAAAAAAAGAATCACAGGTTCCAAAAAGAAATATTTGGCAGCACAACTGTTTCCAAAATTGATAATTGTAATAATAAATCAGCATATTAGAATGATTTCTGAAGGATCATATGATACTGAAGACTGGAGTAACAGTTGATGAAAATTCAGGTTTGGATCACAGGAATAAATTATATTGTAAAGTGTATTAAAATAAAAAACATTGTTTTATATTGTAATAACATTTTGTAGTATTATTGTTTTTTTTTCTGTATTTATGATCAAATAAATGCAGTCTTGATGAGCATAGGAGACTTCTTTAAAAAACAACTATTACTGATCCCAAACTTTTAAGTGGTCAAATATAGCTCATCTTTTGGCAACATTTGTCTGCATCCTTAATTTTTCACTTTCCTTAATCCCTCCCTGTTCTAGCTTGTACTGGTATGAACAGTGTTTGTATTACGAGCACTTGCTTTGTTTATTTGCCTCTTTATAGTGAATCACTTGTTGTATTCCTTAATTGTAACTTTGGATAAAGGCATCTGCTAAATGAATAAATGTATATAGTGTCAAACCCAATATGAATATAAACCTTTTTATACTTTTAAGTAAGACATTATTATACAATAGCTTGTTTAAAATATGTATTTTCTTTCTGTCTAAGTGTCTAATTTTTATTTTCTGTATCCCTTTTCCATGTCTTTTCACACAAGTCACTTGGTTTTTGTTTGTTGTTTTTTTTTTTTTTTTTGTTTTTTTTTTCCTAGACACTTAATGCTTATGAAACAACAAAGTTAAAAAGCTCCTCACTGCATGATTGAACTTTTGAACAAAATTGTATTTATGTAATTTTGTAATTTTGTCATTTAGATTTTTGTCTAACATTTTTCTCTCTACCCTTTAGCTAAAGCCACGACTCTATTCAGCAGGCAGACAAAGGCAATTGTGTGGGGCATGCAGACGCGGGCAGTTCAGGGCATGCTGGACTTTGATTACGTGTGTTCACGTGATGAACCCTCCGTTGTCGCAATGGTCTACCCCTTCACGTCAGTACATTTAAAAAGAACCTTTATGCTGAGTGTCTACCATCAAGCTGAACCATTTAATTGTAACTTGTGTAATGTCTAATACTTGGTTTATTGTACTCATTATGTGGCACTTAAGATTGTCAAATGTGACCCTGGATTACAAAACCAGTCATTAGGGTTAATTTTTCAAAATTAAGATTTTTACATAATCTGAAACCTGAATAAATAAGCTTTCCATTGATGTATAGTTTGTTCGGATGGGACAATATTTGGTCGAGATACAACTATTTAAAAATCTGGAATCTGAGGGTGCAAAAAAATCAAAATATTGAGAAAATTGCCTTTAAAGTTGTCCAAATAAAGTTCTTAACAATGTATATTACTAATCAAAAAATAAGTTTTCATATATTTACAGTAGGAATTTTACAAAATATCTTCATGGAACATGATCTTTACTTAATTTCCTAATGATTTCTGCCATAAAAGAAAAATCAATAATTTTGACCCATACAATGTATTTTTGGCTATTGCTACAAATATACCCCAGTGACTTAAGACTGGTTTTGTGGTCCAGGGTCACAAATGTGATTCAGCTTTGAAGGCATGAATAGGTTTTTATATTACTGTATGTGTGTTTGTGTTTATCAGTGGTGACCACAAGCAGAAGTTTTACTGGGGTCATAAGGAGATCTTACTGCCCGTCTATAAGAACATGGCTGATGCTATGAAGAAACATCCAGACGTTGATGTACTCATAAATTTTGCCTCCCTTCGCTCGGCTTTCGACAGCACAATGGAAACAATGCAGTATCCTCAGGTAAAATCCCATATTGACAGCCCAGTGTTTCTGTTTGCTGGTCAATAACGCTAATAGTGTTGTTGTTTTTTATTAAAGAATGGCATCCAGCTATGATAAGCCTGTATAGAATTACATCTATTACATTTATTGCCACATTGCACATATAAACAGAGCCCAACACAATTTGTTGGTCTTTTGTCAGAATTTTTTCTTTCAGTTTATCAGTTTGAATTTAAGTTGGTCACACTTCACAGGAAGTTTCAGTTTGTTAATAGTAGTTCATGCATTAGGTACTTGAATATTATATAAATTAACAATGAGAGACACTTTAAAGCATAATTTAACACATTCTTGTTTAATGCTCCTTTACTTTGTTCTAATTGACAATATATTATTAACAAACAATTATGAATAAATATTGAAACTAAAAATATTTTGTTCATGAAATTACAATGAACACTTTTTAATGTCTTGTTCTGTCTGTTCAGATACAAAGGACTTTCTTTATTTCAAATGGTGTCAATTGTCTAGGTTCAACTTTTCTTTTTAACATGTAAAATTAGTTATAATTTATAATTTTTTTTCATTTCAATGTAATTTCACTTAAATTCAGATTTAAGAATTCAAGAGGCATTCTCAATTCAGAAAAAGTTTGCTAGACAACACCATAAATACAATATAGCTAGATCTAAATCTGGAGGGTCACTTATATCATAATGTATCGTCATATTGCTTAGCCCTAAAGCCTTAAGGACTTTATAGACATAACAGTATGTGCCATACAAATAAAACAATTTGACTTGATTTTTGTCCCAAATCCACATAAAAAAAGGTGGTTGTCACACTAACACTGTTATAGAACAGACCTATAATTTAAATCGAACTGTCTAAATTCTTGTTTAGTTGACTGAAATTAATGTTTAATTGACTGAAATTTTTGTTTGATATGTATATCGACTGCGATATCAAGTTAGCAAAGCTATAACTGATATTTTGTGCATGTGCGCTTTGCGTGATAGACGTTAATTTCATTATATAAGTCACTTTGGAGTTGCAGCATATTCCATATGCTAAAAAAATCTTTGCTTACATTCCTGAGAATACGGAGTCTGTAATCTAGAATAATTTCATAATTGGTTTAAATCTACTCAGTTGTATTCTTTGGAAGCCGTATGAAAGACTGCTTCCTCATACTTTCGACTGGTACAGTACAATAATAGCCTAAACAATGCTTAAGATTTTGTCATTTCGGATGTATTCCTTTCCCTTTTTAGGCTAACGGGTGCAACTGGTTGTGTGGCATGTTGGTAGTCAGTACATGAATCTTCAACTCTGGGTACAACCATGATTCCCTGGTTCTGAGTCTTTTTTTTTTTTTTTTTTTTTTTTTTTTTTCCCCAGATACACACTATTGCTATCATAGCTGAAGGCATTCCTGAAGCTCTGACCCGCAAACTCATCAAAACAGCTGATGAAAAGGGCGTCACTATCATTGGACCTGCAACTGTGAGTGTTTCAAGTATTGTTTGATTATATATAGTACGTGTTTAAAGCTGAATATCAACATTAGCATAGATCTCAGGAAGCTTGTGGCAAAACATGTTTGTGTTAATATTTCCTTCCAAATCAGAGCTTATAGTATGGGAGTATAGTAATGTCTTTTATGGTCCTAAAATGACTTGTAATTTTCTTTATGCAAAGTATTTGTTTTATTCATAAGATTAACTCAAGTACATTTATGTGTTATAGGTTGGTGGTATAAAGCCAGGCTGCTTTAAGATTGGGAACACAGGTGGAATGCTTGACAATATCCTGGCATCAAAGCTGTATAGGCCGGGCAGTGTAGCGTATGTGTCCCGCTCAGGAGGGATGTCCAATGAACTCAACAACATCATCTCGCACACCACAGATGGAGTTTATGAGGGAGTTGCCATTGGAGGAGACAGGTGACAAACAGAACATGTCTTGCCTTTTTAACTGACCTTATGACAGATAAGTGACTGTCAGTCCAAACAGACTTCATCTTATGTGTTTTTTTTTTTTTTTTTTGGTAATTTGAAAAACAAAGCATGCTAAATACAATCCAGTGTGAATCTCCAAAATTTGCTTTTTGCATTCTGGTATTTTGATGTCAGTGTTTATGATTTCTTGTAGATTTACCCTTATTTCACTTTTCTCATGCATAACAATCGGATACAAAAGCTTATGCTTTTTGAGTTTTGCACAATGATCATTTGTAATCATTTTGTTTAAGAGTATCCCCTTTTTAAAAGCTCTGAGTATGGTTATGTAACCGCTATTATAAGGTCAAATAGAGCAGGATTCAGAAAATATTAGTTAATTTAGTTAATAAACCAATCAGCTGACTAATGTGCTGCTCTCATCCACAGATTTCCTGGCTCTACATTTATGGATCATGTGCTCAGATATCAGGACACTCCAGGTGTCAAGATGATTGTCGTTCTGGGAGAGGTGAGATAGATTTAGATTGTCATGTACTCTAATGGAAAAAAGCCATTTTCACGTAACACTGATATTTACATGGGATTTACAGTATATCATTAAATGATAAAACTCCTCAGTTGTCTTAGACTGATGAGTGTGCAGCACAGTTTTATGCAAGGTGAGAGTAATGCTTTATGTTTAAAGGTGGACCCAATTCCAAGAATTCCTATTCATCAGTGAATAACTATAATAAGCATATGAAAGAAAATATTCAAAATCCAACCTTTTGCATATTTTTAATATAAAAATATATTTTTTAAAATGGATCTCTGTAAATATGGATAGATTTGTTAACATGTTCTTTTAGAATAGGTCAGTTCTTGATTTATTTAAATAAATCTAAATTTATAAATTTAACTTATGACAGTGATGTAAGAGTTGAATAATTTGATAAGGCACTGTAATTCTAATGATGTGTGCTGTCTTTTAGATCGGAGGTACAGAAGAGTATAACATCTGTCAGGGCATTGCAGATGGCAGAATCACTAAACCAGTTGTGTGCTGGTGTATTGGAACATGTGCCACCTTGTTCTCATCTGAGGTACATCCTATTACATGGCATTTGAGATACTTAATGCATATTGGCCCTGGCTCAACTGGCACTCTCAGCCCATGTTGTGGTCTTTCGAGTCCACACTTGCAATGCAAAGGGAACGCTAAAGAGCATTAAATGAAATGAGACTCCCTGCGATCTTGTGGACTTCATGGATATGTGCCAACAATGGCAACATAACTGCAAATCCACATGTAGTGCTGCATTTGGGACAGGGCCGTTGAATATTTTGAGAAATGCTTATACTCTAGAACAGTATGTGTAACCGAACATGTTACTAGCAGTAACATGGTATTGTGTTCATTTAAATGTTTTAGGTGCAGTTTGGGCATGCTGGAGCATGTGCCAATCAGGCATCAGAGACGGCTGTGGCTAAAAATCAAGCACTGCGGGAAGCAGGTGCATTTGTGCCCAATAGCTTTGATGAGTTAGGTGATGTCATCAAGTGAGTAACAGAAATAGGTAGTATTCTGTGTACAGGAAGTATAATATAACCTAAACACAATTTAAGTATTTAGGCCCTTTATTGAGTACTTTGTGTAGAATGGCTTTGGAGATTTCACAGCTGTATTCTTAATCAATAAGGGTGGATGATATACCAGTTAAAATGACAAACTTGTAGAAATTAAGTATCGTATCTATTTCTGTTGCCTGTGCATCATGCAGTACTGACTCTATAGCAGTGCAGCATAAGAACTTATATTTACCTGTGTTGTGAATGCAGGTTTGTAGTCTGCATTGAGTTGTCCATCTGTTTGTTACAGGTCTACTGTAAAAATAATTTTTTTTAGTATTTTTTTCAGTAACTTCCCTAAAATCCCTAAAAAATAGGGCTGCCTGATAAATCGCATGTGATTGTCATGCGCATCTCGTCAGTAAAGCCGGTTCTGTGATTAGTAGTAAATCTCCATCATGTACTTTCAGCTGGAGTGGCATTTAATACACAGAGCTGTAGATCACTGACAAGGTACGCAATATTGTGTTCATAATCGAATGCAATTCATCTGCAATTATGAACACAATATTGCGTAGCTTGTCAGTGATCTATGGCTCTGTGTATTAAATGCCGCTCCAGCTGAAAGCACGTGCCCTACTAAAAAATGTATATATTGTAATAAATGTTATTTGTCATAGTAAAGGTTTTTAGTTCTATTTTCCACCCCTAGTAATCAAAAAGTAATTTGTCAGATGTTAAATTGTGTGAATATAGTTCAGCAACATGAATTAATACTGTAATTAATCTATTAATGCTTCAGCTTTTTTGTTAATTTTCTCTGTTTTGTTGGGAAGATTTGTGTATGATGACCTTGTCGCAGAAGGAATCATTGTTCCAGCACAGGAAGTTCCACCTCCCACCGTCCCAATGGATTACTCCTGGGCAAGAGTAAGAACTGCCCCCATTTATTTACAGTGTAATAGAAAATTGCATTATTTCTGCACATCACAATATCCTTTAATCAGTGATTTGATATGAATTCTCACTGGTGTTAAAAACAGATTCTTCTGTTTGTGGTATTATGTAGGTGTTGTGAAGGCAAGAACGTCTCATATTTACATACTGTCACATAAAAAGCATACTGGTAATCATCATACTGAATGTTAACAACAATTGTTAACAATTCACAAATGAGGATGGAATACTGTACAAAAATACAGTTTCCTACAACATTATTTGCTGTTTAATTGCAACAGAATCTACAGAGTTGCAGACTTGCTGTAAAATTCTAAAATAATTAAACAGAATAATGAATTTCCTTACAATTTCCAATCTAATATGTAAAACTCTAAAGATGTCAACACTTTTGGTGGGTTTCCTTCCAAATATTTTGATGTAAATTTTGAACATGTGCTTAAGATATCCTTATCAAGATATGTACACTTCCTCAAGATGATGCTTATGGTGTAGTTTCACATTCTGCTGAGTAAAATTTGAACAAATGCACTTTTAACAAATATGGAGCATTTGGATGGAAACACTTCTTGTCTGTTGAACTGCTGGAAAATGAATGACAATGAAAATTTCTGCCTGCTAAAATACGTAGTAAAAAGTAGGATATGGTTCAATTTTCAAGATGCACAGTATCTGAGCTGCTTCTGTGTGTGTAGGAGCTGGGGTTGATTCGTAAACCTGCATCGTTCATGACTAGTATCTGTGATGAAAGGGGCCAGGAGCTCATATATGCTGGTATGCCCATCACAGAAGTGTTCAAAGAGGAAATGGGCCTAGGAGGAGTACTGGGCCTGCTGTGGTTTCAGAGAAGGTTTGTTATGTAAAATTCCTTCATTATGTAGCATATTCAAATTAATTGACTGAGAAACCATCTGTGTTTGTCTACTTGCATATTGTATGGTTCTGGCCTAAAATCATAAGTGCATGTGTGTTTTTGACAGATTACCACGTTACGCATGTCAGTTCATCGAGATGTGTTTGATGGTGACTGCAGATCATGGGCCAGCTGTATCTGGTGCTCATAACACCATTGTGTGTGCTCGTGCCGGTAAAGACCTGGTGTCCAGTCTGACCTCTGGACTTCTGACAATAGTAAGATCAGTCACTATACATGCAAGACTACTGTTTTACAACCTAAACTGGTTCTGCTACACTACAGCAAGAATGAGAGTTCACTACCCTCATATCAAATACGAAATCTAAGCAAACAGAGCTTGGCCATATTAGATTTGGTTAATATTTGTTGATATCTGTTGTATTACAAGTAATATTACAATCATTAAATATTAAGAAAACATGTAAGTATATATTTAGTAATTATTGTATGTGATATTTAACATTTGTATGATGAAAAATATGCTGTTTATTCTCCTCATTTTTAAAAAGGAACTGAATTGTGTGTTTCTGTTTTGCAGGGAGATAGATTTGGTGGCGCTCTAGATGCAGCTGCTAAACAGTTCAGTAAAGCGTTTGACAGTGGCCTGCTGCCCATGGAGTTTGTCAACAAGATGAAGAAAGATGGCGTACTGATTATGGGCATTGGGCATCGAGTCAAATCAGTAAATACACACACACACACAGACACACACAGATAAACACACTGCATGAGTCTTGATTAGTTACACCAAGCCAGTTAGAGTGAGAGACATTTATTTAAGCTGTCTTAATTGTATGTTGTTATTTATCTTTCATGGTATTCATGACGTGGACTCGACTGAAAAAATTTCAGTAATGTCTGAGTTTGTGTCAAGTTTGAGTACATTTTTACCAGAGTGCATAATAAGTTCATTCATAATTTGGCTGGACCAGATTTCCAGTCCAGCATTGGGAACTAGTGTTGGGTCATTTTTCATATCGTCCTATAGTCAGCCTGTGAGATCGCAGATACACAATATTATCATGCTAATTTAATTATTTATTTAGTTTCATTTCCGGCAAATGAACCAACACCAGCATAAGGCTAAAAGCAGCCTAATGTTTTCATGAAACCAGTTGAACATGAAAACAATTTAATAGAAACATTGTAAGTTCATAATGCTTACATTTCCTTAGTTATTCAAAAAGCAGCTACAGAAAATGAGCAAAGGACATCATCACTTACTAGCCTAGCCTAGTCTAGCATGAGTTTATGCACTTTAAAAAACACTCCCGGTACCATAGTGAATACAATAGTTACATCACTGTATGATGAATACATTTCTTACCCCTTATTTACACTGCACATGTCTGTGGCGCGAAGGGGAGCCGTTCCCCCCAAAACAAGTTACTGTGCCCCCCTTTTCCATCCTCTTCCCTCGTTATTGAATGGGATCGATTTTAAAAGTCAAAGTAAAACCAGAAAAACAGCACAAATAAGAAAACAATTGCACGCTTTCGCAAGCATCTGCAACTGCACGCAATTACAGATTGCATGCTTCCCACCCGAAATATGCCCTCCCGCTCACCTTGATTTGTGCCAGTGTGTTTATACCAGCCACTTCGCGGCAAGTTTCTGAAGCGCCTCAGAAGCAGCTTTCTGCACTGCACCGCAAGTTAGGCGCCTAGTCTATTTTTGACGGATAATAATAATAATCGTCTTGCTATCGCCAAAGGCATCAGCAACAGGCGATATCTCTGACTATCGTCAATACACGATAACAACGTCTATCGGCACAACCCTATTGGGGTTAACAACTCTGTTATTGAGGTATATGTGGTTCTTGTTTTTTTGGTGACAGATCAATAACCCTGATATGAGGGTGCAAATCCTGAAGGACTTTGTGAAGCAGCATTTCCCATCAACACAGTTGCTGGACTACGCCCTTGAAGTGGAGAAGATCACTACCTCGAAGGTGCTGTTATTTGTGATGCCATTTTAATGCTTGTATGTGTAGTTGTGTCATCATTTTCTTGCGTGATGCTCACATTAAAGTGTCTTTAATGCTCTGCAGAAACCCAACCTTATTCTAAACGTTGATGGTTTTATTGGTGTGGCTTTTGTGGACCTCTTAAGAACATGTGGAGGATTCACACGGTAAGTCAAGAAGATTATTATTTTTAACTATATGTGTTTAAAGTTATGGATTGGACTCCATTTACAAAATATTTCTAGGGCCAAGATTTGCATCATAGAGAATAGACCAATTTGTAGTAAACAGTTACGTCACTTGCAACTATGTGCACATAGTGGTGGCAGAAGAACTAGCGGAGGGAAACGGGTAAAATACATGGAATGAGAAAAAAAAATAATAATTTTTTTGATGCTAGAATCGGAATGCAAATAATTTTGCAAAGACACCATTTGAAGTTAAACACAGATGTTTAAAGGGGTTATTGGATGCTGAGTTCACTTTTACATGTTGTTTGAACATTAATGTGTGTTGTCAGTGTATGTACAAATCTACCCTATAATGATAAAAATCCACGCAGTGGTTTTTAATTAATTTGTAAAAATAATATCCCCTTTTTCAAATCGAGCCATTCTCAAATGCCTGTCGTTGTGGCGTCACACCAACAGAGGGCGCTCCCACTATAGTTGACTGACATGAGTGTCTTACCTCAGATCAGCTGTAACAGTCCGCCCTCTTTGTTTTGATCCTGGAGCAGGGATGTGAGTTAGACAAGAATATCTCAGATTGAGGTGTTGTGTTGCTGGATGTAATAATGAACGTAGTGGTCATCATTCACTCCCGACATCTGAGCCGTTGAAGATGCAGTGGATTGCATTTGTTTGTGAAGGGCATGCGCCTCCCGATCTACATATATCCGTCTATGTGCGCACGATTCATTCATGATCCAGCTTCACTTACAGCAGAAGTGAGTATAAGGGTTTTTTATGAATCTTTGAGATCGCCTTTGCTAATAATGTGCTAGTTAGCAAGTTTAGCGGCTAAACGCGCTAAATGTGGCTAAAATAAACAATCTCTCAGAGCAGCAGAGAGAAGAGAGGGGTGGGGTGAGCAGAGCTCATTTGCGTTTAAAGCAGCCTCAACCAGAATGAGCTGATTTTTGCAGAGCTGATTTTGGCAAGGTAAAAAGGGTGTTGTTTTACACAACCATTGAGAATTTTTAACCAAAGTATATTATAGACTTTTCATTAAGACCCTAAAGAATCATATCAAATTGTGGAAAATGGGCATCCGATGACCCCTTTACACAGACTATGGATGAAAACTGCTATGATTACTCTATTTTAAAAGCATAAATTTGATTTAAACAATGTCTGCATAATATTCACACATGCTGTTCATAGTGGATGCATTGTATTAGCCCTAACGCTACAGTTATAGCATAATATAATATTTAAACCTATTACTATTAACATTTTACATAACATTTATTTATTTTATCTCACAATTCTGACTTTTTTTTTCATAAATGCAAGTTTATATCGCCTAGTTCCTTTATAAGTCGATTTAACATGTAGATATACACTTTCATTCTATGGCTCTATAGACGGCTACTTGAAAACGGTCATTTTCTGCATTTTCTCCAGATAAGTTGCGCCCACAAAAAAAACGTAATCACTGTTTGCAAACGCTGAATTGGTCTATAGAAATATCAAGTAGTTTAAAAATTCTGATTTCCATTGGGCAGTCACTTGGATTCACAGAGCCTGGGACAAAATTATGTGACCGTTGCATTGCAGATGTGTGATGTTGATTTACAAAAGAGACTGAAATTTTTGATTTCAAATGTCTGAATGCAAATATCTGGTTTGTCTGGTGCTTATTCTTTGTATGCAAAGTATTTTCACTAGTTAGTTGACATTTATTGAATCTCATTGTACAGATCATGTATCTAAATTGCATTTGAGTATGTTTATGAGAGCTCTTTATGCATTGCAGGGATGAGGCAGATGAATTTATTGAGATCGGGACTCTTAATGGAATCTTTGTTTTGGGACGCAGCATCGGTTTCATCGGTAAACCACTAATCAACTTCTTTTCTGTTCAGACACAGTCCCGCCAGTTCAAAATACTGATTATCTCTCTAAAACTAACCTCTATTATCTAAAATATCTGCTATTAATTTTTTATTCTATTAATTTCAGGTCACTATCTGGACCAGAAACGTCTGAAGCAGGGTCTTTACCGCCACCCGTGGGATGATATCTCCTATGTACTTCCTGAGCACATGTCTATGTGAACCTGGAACCTGTTATAAGTATTTTGGATAAATATGTGGGAACATGTCTATTTTATTACTCTATCATAGTGGGAAGGGGTAAATTATTTAGTCATAACCAAAGAAATACACTAGCAAAATACTGACAAATAGTAGTTGCTCCTGTTAAAGCATGACAATTCTCAGTTGAATTTCTAAAACGGTTGCTTATAAAGCAAGCTTCATTTTTATGGCACAATGTTATTGGCTGTCTTATATTGCTAATACGTCAATGCACCTTCCCTTTGCTTTGGTTAAGATTAACAAATGAAGTTTCATTTATGTCTCTTCAGGATACGATTTTAGTAGTCTGAATGAAGACATCACAGCCTGTAGATGCAAAGCACAATCTCTAAAGCATACTCTCAAATGTTACCTGTTATGAATTGTTAGCGTACGCACACTAAACCTTGAGTAAGCAAAGTTAAGGTTCATACTAAGCACATTCATCACTATCTGGGTTAAATTACTGTAACAGAAAAGTTAAACTAAATCTAACAACTATGGTGTTGTTTTTATGTGCACAATTACAGTATTTTTAAAATAAAGTTCTTTATTGGTTATGTATTTATTTTCATGTGTGGAATAGGCTGGAATATTCACATGATAAAGGTACTAATAATTGGTGATTGTGACACCTCAGACTAAAGAGCACAAGATATAATAAAAGAAAAAACAGACCACAGATGAGACACTGTGAACTTAAAGGAGTAGTTCACTTCCAGAATAAAAATTTACAGATAATGTACTCACCCCGATGTCATCCAAGATGTTCATGCCTTTCTTTCTTCAGTAGTAAAGAAATTAAGTTTTTTGAAGAAAACATTTCAGGAATTATCTCCTTATAGTAGACTTCAGTGGTGCCTGCGAGTTTAAATGTCCAAAATGCAGTTTAAATGCAGCTTCAGAAGGCTCTAAATGATCCCAGGAATAAGGGTCTTATTTAATGAAATGATCGGTCATTTATATATATTTATATATATAATTATAGAGTGTGTGTGTGTGTATATATATATATATATATATATAATTATAGAATGTATATGTTATATAAAATGTATAGTTATATAAAAACTAATTAATAAATATAGCGATGTATATATTAGGGCTGTCAAACGATCAATTGATCGCATACTAAAAAAAAGTTTGAGTTTGAAATATGTGTGTGTAAGATACTATATACAAATATAAGACATTAAATACAAAAAGGGCTGTTCATGAAAAAGAAGACACAGTTGGAAGCAAAAAGGAAATGATAAAGGGAAGCTAGAAATGTGCCGTCACAACAATCCTGAAGAACGGACTAAAGGATTTTAGGGCTTCAAGACCCTTTAACATACAGTGATTCTTGTCAGTAAGACAAATACACAAATCCATCTGTTCTCCTTTCAACATGACATGGTTGTTGGTGCTACATAGGCTGGTCTACTAGGATTTTCTTGCACAGCCATATAGGCCTTGGGTTTATAGAGAATGGTTCAAAAAAGTAAAAATATTCAGTAAGCAGCAGTTCTTTGGGCAAAGGCCTTGTTGATGCCAGAGGTCAACAGTAACTCAAATAATCACTCGTTACAACCAAGGTATGCAGAAGAGCATCTCTGAATGCACAACCTGCCACTAGCTAGGTGTACCCAGCTAGTAGCAGGTAACCGGTTGTGAGGTATATATGTATATAGTGACCGGTTAATGTGTATATATACACAATTTTTGGGAGGTCAACCAAGACATGTTATCAGCGTTGACTGAAGACTGAACATATCATTGTGTTGGATCTTGCCCTCAGCTGAATTTGTTGTTTTGTTGCTCCCATGTTAATTCCCACAGTCCAGTCTGGCTTTTCTCAACCTTTACTTTCCAGTAATGCTGACCAGTTTGGAAGTTTTCCACTAAAACTTGATTAATACAGACAAGACGTTTTGTCAGCTTGTTGAATTGTGGCTCCCCCTGTAGACACATATTAGTAATGCTTCTCCTTTTTTTTAATTTAGAGTCAAACTTTCAGGATAATTTTTCATGAGCATTGAGCATTTTTTCAGAAGCATTATTACCATGAATGAAATTGATACAAAATGTTGCTATTTTATATAAATGTATTTATATTATAAATTGAGGAAAAAAAAAAAAAAAATCCCTTGTGTACTGTCAGCAACTGAAAATGCTTGTCAGCAAACTGCACAGTGCACATTAGTTACTGGACAGACCCACTGATGACTTTTTTTTTTTTCTTTTTGTCCTGTTCAGCCTTGTATTGTATGAACTGTGTGTGTGTATGTTATGTTTTGGGTTAAGACAGTAAACTCACCCTCAATCCTTATGATCTCATCACAGTTTAGCTGTCTCAGCAGATGTGGTGCCAGACTCACACCTGCTGGCAGACTGACCGGACTGTCCTGATCTTGATTCTGATGATGATCTGATGAGTAGTCATTTGTTTTAAGGTCGGCCATAAATACAGTAAGAGCAGTTTTGAGTTAGATAAATGTATCCTTGGTAATATCACAATAATCCCTTCTTGCTGTGGAACAAATGAATTTGAGTAATTGTAATTTGTTTGGTTGATTTTGTTTAAACTAGGTTGAACATCAGTTCATTAAACAGGCTGAATGTATGTGTTTGCAAAATGAATTTTATAATCATGAAAATATACACTGCCGTTCAAAAGTAAGTGATCAATAAGATTTTTAATGTCTTTTCTGCACTTTAAAAGAGGTATTTATCTTATTTAAAAATACAGAAAAAAATATTATTGCACTTTAAAATAGTGGTTTTCTATTTTAATATACTTCGAAATAGAATTTATTCCTGTGATGCAAAGCTGAATTTTTAGCATCATTACTCCAGTCTTCAGTGTCATATGATCTTTAAGAAATCAGTCTAATATGGTGATTTATTATCAATGTTGAAAACAGTTGTGCTGCATAATATTTTTAATAATCTTTTTATTTTTTGGAACCTGTGATACTATTTCAGGATTCTTTGATAAATAAAACATTAAAAAGAACAGCATTTACTTAAAATAAAAATCTTTTGTAACAAAGTTTGGGGTAAGTACATTTTTTCTTTCTTTCTTTGAAAGAAATTAATACTTTTATTCAGCAAGGATGTGTTAAATTGATAAAAAGTGATACTAAAGACCTAAATTGTTAGAAAAGATTTTTATTTTGAATAAATGCTGTTCTTTTTAACTTTTTATTCATCAAAGAATCCTGAAAAAAGTATCACAGGTTCTGAGAATATATTAAACAGCACAACTTTCCAACATTGATAATAAATCAGCATATTAGAATGACTTGAATGATCGTGTCACACTGAAGACTGGAGTCATGGCTGATGAAAATTCAGCTTTGCATCCCAGAAATAAATTATATTTTAACGTGTATTAAAATAGAAACTTATTTTGAACTGCAATAATATTTCATTATTTTATTTTTTTTGTATTTTTGATCAAATAAATGGAGCTTTGAGGATAAGAGACTTCTTTAAAAAACATTACAAATCTCACTGATCCCAAACTCATTTTAATGGAAATAGCAGTTGACAGCAATTATTATGTTGTTATTAGTATAATCAGCCATAACATCTTCTCCTTACATTGTCCTGTGATGAAAGGGCCAGGGTTTTCCCCTGCCTTCGGCCCAATATGCTGGGACAGGCTCCAGCACACATAGAAAAAGCGGTTTGGAAAATGGATGGATGGACGATTGTTCATGATTTTATAATTTCATTCAATAGTACTAAATTGTTAAATTTGCTAAATTGCAGGAAAATTGGGATGTTGGAACAAAGTGTTTTATGTATTTTTTTTTTTCAAAGCCTAAACAGTATTTTTGTATTTCGTGTATGTGAAATGTTAAGTGAAGTTATCAAATAACCATTTTGATTTTTTTTTTTTTTTATCTTAGAGTAGGCTACAACTGCAATTTACAACAGTAATATATTTGTCTTCATTTTTATATTTTGAGTCAGTACGAATAATAATAATCATAATAGGCTATAATAATAGGCCTAATAATAATAAAGACGCAGAGAGTTGTTCGTTTCAGCAGCAATTTGAGGTATTTTCATAGTCGTATCGCTGTTAAAATTGACACATATGACAGAATAATTTGAATAATTTTCGACCAATTTGTGCAGTCCTGTAAAAAAAAAAAAAAAAAAAAAAAAAAAAAAAAACTTAAAATCTCGAGGGGCACGCTAAGTAAATATTCTATTCCTAAGGGGTTTGGCTGACACGTTTGGGAAATCCTGTATTTAAAGCAATGGATATACATAAATATTTGACATTTAATTGGTAAGTAGTCCTGGAATATGCCGTTCATTTTATTTTACTAAATATACATCCTACATTGGGGCTCAAGTCTCACACAGTATTGTCTTTTACAACACAATATTTTCTAACACATTTCTATGTAATTTCAAAGCAATACATCGCTGATTTTTTTTTTTTTTTTTTTTTTTTTAATGTTATTTTTTTATTTATCCGTTCCCAGATCAGCAACTCATGTCTCGCGTCAGTTCCTGTAACGTCAACAGGACTCCTGTATGGTGCGTGTGCGCATGTGCATGTTGAGCGCTGTTTATGTTGGAGTGTGTATGTTTGAGTGTGCTCCACCACCTCAACATACTACGCACTTTACGAACCGACCGCGCGGACACCGAGATGGCCGCAGCCGCCCCGAATCCAGAGGACGCCAGCCGAAACAGCGGCGGGCCGAGCACTGCAAGCGCTCTTGCGGGAGACGGAGAGTCTGAGGAGGCCGAGGAGTTTGCCTCCGCGACCCACTGTTCGGAGCTCTCCCGGCGGCAGAACGAGCAGCGGAAGCTCGGGCTCTTCTGTGACGTGACGCTGGCGTTCAGCAGCGCCCCGGGAGCCGCCAACAGCTTCGAATTCAGCGCCCACCGCTCAGTCTTGGCTGCGGCAACAGATTATTTCACACCGCTGCTCGGAGGTCAGTTTTCGGAGTCGGTGACGCGGCGGGTGGAGATGAAGGAGTGGAGCAGCGAGGCAGGCCTCGACCAGGAGACGGTGGAAAGCGTCATCCAGTTTATGTACACGGGCGAAATACGAGTGAGCACTGCTAACGTGCATGAGGTTCTGGAGCTAGCGGACCGGTGAGGAAAAAATCATGCAGATCATAGACAGTGTATGAAAACAGCGAGCAGCTTACCTAGACAGCATTGTTGCTATGTTTGATCACAAATACACATTGGGCATCATAGACCCAGTCCGCATTTGGCATTACATACACCTTCAAAACAAGCATCGTTGAAGTCAGTAGCGTTCTGCAGTATTTTGGGTATCAGAAATTAACGTTGGGTGTCATGGGTATCTTCTGAGTAAGCAGCGTTTCTGGGCTTCATAGATGCATTTCAGATCAGCAACGTTTGTTCTAAAGCAGCAGCTTGTTTTAGACTTAAAAAGCACTTTCCAATTCTGTAGAATCATAGGTGTGTCCACTATTTTGAGCCATAATACACTTTTTTTTTTTTTTTAATAAATGTCATTGGTATGTTTTCCTCCATAGAGAAGTTTCCCATCCAAAAATGAAAACTCTCCCATCATGTACCCACCCTCATGTAGTTCCGAACTCGTATATTTTTTTTTTTTTATTCTGCAAAAACAAAAAAAAGAAGTCTGAAAAATGTTTCAGCTCTTGTTATCTACATGGTTAAAGTCACTGGGGCCCAAAGTTAACAAAAAGGTGCATAACGATAGTATGAGAGCCAGTGATTTAATCCAGTGACATTTTGTGTCCTGATGTTGATAAGGTTTGATGTCATTGTGTTGCCATGTTTGATTTGGACTGAGGGAATAACCCACTTACATTTAGCTCTGTTCAGCATACAAAGTCATCATATCATAGCTTTAGAAGACTTAGTTTAAAGTTTAAGTCCACTTCCAGAACAAAGATTTACAGATAATGTACTCACCCCCTTGTCATCCAAGATGTTTATGTCTTTCTTTCTTCAGTCATAAAGAATTTGTTTTTTAGGAAAACATCTTAGCATTTTTCTCCATATAACAGCCTGCTATAGTGCCCCGATGTAGGATGATTTTGAAAAGATTTTTGAAGTTGAGGGAGAAAATACGATTGGAGTTTTTCGACATACCCTAACTCTCTTGAGCCAGAATACACAGAGTTTAGGCAGAGCAAGACAAGATGCGCGTTTGAGATTTAAAACGTATTTAAATTGTATTTTTTTTTTTTAATGAAAATAACTGATCGTTTAGCTAGATGAGACCCTTCTTCCTCGGCTGGGATAAAAAAAATGCATTTGGGATAGTTTGAAGCTGCATTTATACTGCATTTTGGAAGTTCAAACTTGGGGCACCATACCAGTCCATTATATGGAGAAAAATGCAGAATTGTTTTCCTCAAAAAACATAATTTCTTTACGACTGAAGAAAGAAAGACATGAACATCTTGGATGACAAGGGGGTGAGTAAATTATCTATAAATCTTTGTTATGGAAGTGGACTTAAACTTTAAACGAAGTCTTCTAAAGCTATGATATGATCACTTTGTGTGCTGAACAAAGCTAAATGTAAGTGGTTATTCCCTCAGTCCAAATCAAACATGGCAACACAATAACATCAAACCGTGTCAACATTTTTGTTCAGGAAGTGGACTTCTCCTTTAAGCCACTGGATGTGCATACACAGCTGAGTCTATAAGTTTATAAGCCTTTTAACAATCTATACAAGAAATAAAACATTTTTTATTCAGTGCTGCACTTCACAAAATAACAGATGCAACAACAATACTGCACTAACATATTTCAAATTATTTAAGTTAGTAGGTAAAATAATTATTTTGAAAATCACTTGATTAATCTGTTAAAAAAGCAGTTTCCTTTTTGAACAGACATATCACCCACCCCTATTCAAACCCATGATATAATGGTCTGCTCTGGATATTTGTAATAATGCTACTGCATGTTTTAGTCCTTGCCCGCTGAATTGCACTGAATTGCGCTCAGCTTACAATGTCTTTTTTTCGTGCCTGCTGCTGCTTCATTTAATCAACTTAATTTAACTTTGCTTTGCAGCAAAGTGAGGTTTTGATGTATAGCTCTTGATTAGCCTATAACGCATACACCCAGCAAAGCACACATACATCTCCAAACTCTGTTAAAAAGTGCTTTATCTGGAAAGCAACTGTTGTCAACAAAGCTTTCATCTTATCGAAAATGTTTTAGGGTTGTTTTTGTAGATGAGTAAATGCTCCAAAAATACATTAAATAGACATCTCCATGATATTTATAAGCTAAAATCTGGGTTACTATACTGCTTATTTGTTACAATGATGAGAATTGTTCCAGTGTTTCTGTTTCTGTACAAAGAAAACAGTGTATATAAATATACTCTGATTCTTATTAAAGCTACATAAGTTATTTGGTGAAGAGCAGTGATTGATTTTTCTCTTTGCATTTTGTTGTTTAATACTAATGACACAGCTACAGACATATTTGGTTACTGTCACTTTAAGACATAATGTGTAAATGCTGAGTAATCTAATATTCCTACTATTTCTTTCCTAACTGTTTATGTTCACTTAAGTCAAGTCAAGTCAAGTCACCTTTATTTATATACCGCCTTTAACAATACAGAATTGTGACAAGGCGGCTGTACAGTATTAAATAGGAAACAGTACATCAACAATGCCAAAGGCAACATTAAACACTCACATTATAGGTAAAGGTAGTTAATCAAAAACAATAAAATAAAATGCAATATTGTGTTAAGAGAAAGTGTCCCCAACTAAGCAAGCCAGAGGCGACAGCGGCAAGGAACCAAAACTCCATCTGTGACAAATGGAGAAAAAAACCTTGGGAGAAACCAGGCTCAGTCGGGGGGCCAGTTCTCCTCTGGCCAAAGTTCCCGTGGTCTTGTGCCGACAGGCGTCTAGGTGATGTGGTCTTTAATGTGGATCCGTCTCTGGGGCTCATCAGGGCTGTAGAGGTCGTCTCTAGGTGCTGATCCACCGTCTGGGCTGGGTTCGGACTGGATCCGGGGGACTGCAGTGAACATCGGATCTGGATACGGACTGGATCTGGTGGTTAATGTGACCTCGGAATAAGAGAGAAACAGACTAATATTAGCGTAGATGCCATTCTTCTGACGATGCACCGAGTACATCGGGTGTTATGGGAAGTGTTCCCGGTTCCGGTTGACCTAATTAGTGCAGCCTAACAATCCTTTAACGGATTTGAATTATAAGAATGTTTAAGACGGATTTGAATTATAAGAATGTTTAAGACTAAACAGACTCTGGTTGAATACACACAAGTGAAATATGCCACAAAAGAGAACTGAATTCAGGATCAGATGCTGTCTACGAGATGCGGCTTTCTGTGTGTGTAAAGCTGGGTGTCATTTCAAAATTTTCTTGACTTCAATATCAGTTCTTGAAAGTTTTAACAAGATTACATTATGCATCACCTCTAAAAAACCCTTTCATTTATTTTACTTTTCCAGCTTGTTGACGTTTTTACAGACTCAAATACTCATCTCCTGAGACACTGCACAAATGAACAAAATGTAACCCACACAATAAATCAGTACAAATAGCTTAGACAGAATCATCATTTCTATTCAATTTCCACTGATTTACGCAATTGCTTGAGTATTCGCTGGTTTCAGTGCTGTCTGCGGTGCCTAAAAACTCAAAACTCGATACCCAGCCAAATGTGTGTGTGTTTCTGGTGTTAGATTCAGTCACTGGAAGTACCACTTTCCGTTCTTTTTAACAACTTTTTAACATCAAGCATATCGTGCGCCTTTTCTTGTTCATGCATGCTTCTTACAGAATTAATGTGTCAGTCACTTTTAAAGAAGTTGACTTCCAGAACAAGTTTACAGGTAATTTACTCACCCCCTTGTCATCCAAGATGTTCATCTTTCTTTCTTCAATCGTAAAAAAATTGTTTTCTGAGGAAAACATATCAGGATTTCTCTCCATATAGTGGACTTCTATGGTGCCCCTGAGTTTGAACTTCCAAAATGCAGTTAAAATGCAGCTTCTTCCTCCTGGGTTGGTACTTCTGCAGTGATGTAGGATGATTTTAAAGTTGGAGGAGAAAATGAGATGGGAGTTTTTCAATCTACCCTAACTGTCTTGAACTGGAATACACAAAGTTCACGCAGAACTAGACAAGACGAGCATTTGAGATTAAAGTGTGTGTGTGTATATATATATATATACATATATATATATATATATATATATATATATTTATTATTATTATTATTATTATTATTATTATTATTATTATTATTATTATTATTATTTTATTTATTTTTTTGTAAAAAAAAAAAGACCCTTCTTCCTCGGCTGGGAGTTTTCAAGCTCTTTGAAGATGCATTTAAACTGCGTTTTGGAAGATCAAACTTGGGGGCACAATAGAAGTCAACTATATGGAGAAAATTCCTGAAATGTTTTCCTCAAAAAACATAATTTCTTTACGACTGAAGAAAGAAAGAAAAAGATGTGAACATCTTGGATGACAAGGGTTGAGTAAATTATCAATTTTTGTTCTGGAAGTGAACTTCTCTAACAGTCCTGCACTTTGTGTGCATTATTTCATACACAATATAGCAACATCTCTATTGGTAGACACTTAATATCATCAGCATGTCATACTGCCCAGCCCTAGCTGACTACTACAACAACAAAAAAAAAAGCACCTACATCATATATCTTACCTGTTCTTGCTGTGTTTTTTTTGTAAGGCCTGAAACAGTGTACTTTCTTTTCCACTCACAGGTTCTTGCTCGTGCAGTTGAAGGATTTTTGTGGAGAATTTCTCAAGAGGAAGCTCAGCCTGGGAAACTGTGTGGCAGTCCATAGCCTTGCACACATGTACACTTTGGATCAGCTGGCCTTACGGGCTGCTGACATGATTCGTCGCAACTTCCACAAAGTCATCCAGGATGATGAATTTTACACGCTTCCGTTCCACCTGGTCAGAGACTGGCTGTCAGATGCAGAGATTACAGTTGACTCAGAGGAGGTTTTGTTTGATGCAGTGGTCAAATGGGTTCAGAAGAACTCAGAAGAACGGGTAAAGTACTTTGAGGAGCTTTTTCGTCTTCTCAGGCTGCCGCAGATAAAGCCAACGTACCTTACAAGAGTTGTGAAGAATGAGCCTTTGGTCGCACAAAACGCAGCCTGCCTACAGCTCGTGTCAGAGGCTGTGGAGGGTCATGCGATCCGCTTTGAGAACCTCAAATCTGCAGATACAGAGTTCTGGGCCTCATACATGGCTACATTCCAACCAAGATTTGGCCAGAACATGGACGTCATCATGGTGGTTGGCGGGGTCTCTGAAGGAGGTGACTACCTGAGTGAGTGCGTAGGTTACTTCGTATACGAAGACCGTTGGGTCAATTTGCCACACATCCATAACCATCTGGATGGTCACGCTATTGCAGCCACTGATACGCATGTATACGTAGCTGGATCCATGGAACCAGGATTTGCCAAGACAGTGGAGCGCTACAATCCAAATCGCAACACCTGGGAACAAGTGAGCAACCTCACCACACGCAAGCATTCCTTTGGCCTCACTTGTATCAAAAATATTCTGTATAGTATTGGTGGTCATGGCAACTTCAGCCCTGGCTTTAAGGATGTGAGTGTTTACGAACCTGACCAAGACAAGTGGCACAACCTAGAATCTGCCCCTAAGATTTTGAGAGATGTCAAGGCCATTAGTGTCGAAGATCGATACGTTTATGTCACAGCACGAACGCCCATAGATACTGACAGCGATGATGGGTTGAAGACGGTGACTACTCGCTACGACACCGACAGTCGGCAATGGCAAGAAGTTGACTCTTTACCGCTTATCGACAACTACTGCTTGTTCCAAATGGCTGTAGCGTCGACTAACTTCTACCACACGGCTTCTTGCTGTCCTAAGAGTTACACCAACGTGCGTGACGATGTAGCTCGACAGAAGATCAGCGCTAGGATATCTGATGATATTCTTGAAAGCCTTCCCCCAGAGGTTACTAGTATTGAGGGTGCTGCTATCTGCTATCTTGGCGATGATGTGTTTGTGATCGGTGGCTGGAAGAACAGTGATGATGTGGATAAGCAGTATCGCAAGGAAGCATACCGTTATTGTGCCGAACGCAAGCGCTGGATGCTTCTGCCGCCCATGCCTCAGCCACGCTGCCGTGCCACAGCATGTCACGTTCGCATTCCCTACCGCTTTCTATATGGTTGTCAGCGTTACCCAATGCCACAGAATTTGGCACGCCAGAGGGACCGTATGCAGCAAATGCAACAGTTACATCGTCGCACGTTAACTCTACGCAGGCAGTTACAATCACAGATTGAATGCTGAGAGTCCTTGTTGCTCAGAAAAACTGCTACAAAAATCATGAAAATAGTGTCTTCAGCATTCCCATGATCCCATTCTTAAGATGTGTATTATTTGTTTACTTGTGACATTTCATCACTGGGAGAGTGAGTGAAATGGCTGAAGCTAGTAAAGAGAGTATTTTCAAGCTGACTTTGTATAATGGAATCATATAAATATGTAAAAAAGATAAGTTTGTAAATATCTGTACACATGAAACTTTGTTTCATGGCCTTGCATGAATTTGCCTTATTCCTGCTTTCGGCAAGTTGCAGAATGCTGCACATTGTTAATTTATCTAGAGTCATAACATTCCATGTGGTGGTGGTTGCCCTGCTACATTTGTGGGTTTTCAGGTTGTTTGTTTTGCAGGGAGTGACGTGTTCAACCATTTTTGAACAAACCGTTAATAAGAACCACTGCATCTTCATTCCCTTCACTTGTTAATTGCTTATTCCTGGTCTTAATTGTGATTTTATTTGTTTTGCACTTAAATACAATTCTTTCACAGTCTTTGTTTATATGTTCATAAATGCATTCTTCACAACTACAAGCACTTAATTCCAGCATTAGCGCTTGTCTTAATCTTTAATCTTAGTGTTTTATATTGATTTATATTTGTTCTTTTTCAACTTTTAAGCACAGGGAATAAAGACAGTTATGGCATCAGTTATTGACACATGAAGGCTACACCTAAAAAAAAAATCTGAATATAGTCAATGATTCATTACCTCAAGGGCAGGACCTTGCAAACTGTTACTTAAAAATAATTTTTTATTGGTGTTATGCCAGTTTGAGATCTCTCACTGTCCTTGTTTTATTTTTTTCGTTCATACATGGTTTTTAGCCACGTCATAGACATCAGCTTGTGTTCTGTCATGCGATGCCTGTCAAGAATTATGTTAACATTACCTATCAGTCAACTGTAGTTGTCCATTCCAGTTTTAATAAGGCACCTACTGATGGTACCCGTGCTGCATCATAGTCTTTGTTATATATATATATAATGCTATTTATAATCAATTTTTTAATTTTTCATCTTTCATCTACATTCCCTCTTTGTATCTCCTCAGAGTCTTCTTTCCTGTCTTTTGCAATGTTTGATGTCTTTTATTACAAGAAATCTCAGTGCACTTCACTTAGGTGAAAACATTGGCACCATTAAGACCAGAAAACATTTCACAATGTTCGCCTAAAGAACATTTAGCCATTGCTACAATCCATACCAAAGTCTTATGTCATCTTAGCTGAACTAATGTTACGCTTCGATGTTAAAATCTCTTCTAAATGCAAGATAGAAATGGCTTTGACAATTGTATCTATAGCTCTCGTCTTGACTTGTGCAGAGTTTCATAGTTATTTCATACGGGGGGATAGCCAGTGAGACATCCAGTGAACATACATTAATAAGCCTTTTTCAAACATTTTCCTGCGTATTGGAGACTCTGTAGAATCTTAGATATTGTATTTACTCGATGGGAAATGTAAGTTTTGTGTCTCTCATGTTGAGATGTGGTTTAATAGTGTTTAAGCTCTATATCAGTTTCTTTCCTTCTTGCACAGAGGAAATGAGTGTGTGTGTATGTATGTATGTATGTGTGTCAAAGGCGAAAGTGTCTGAC
Organism: Labeo rohita; assembly: GCF_022985175.1. Classification (NCBI taxonomy): domain Eukaryota; kingdom Metazoa; phylum Chordata; class Actinopteri; order Cypriniformes; family Cyprinidae; genus Labeo; species Labeo rohita. The sequence continues at coordinate 21,513,001 of NC_066880.1, forward strand.
AATAAGAGTAGCAAGGTTACTTATGTTACCTTGTCCTGCTCTTGTTGTAAAGTCTGTTAAGGGCGAATATAGTTCTTTGCATGTGATATCAAGTATGCACATGTTGTGGATCTCAGTGATTTGCAATAAATATTTATTAAAAATCTGATATTGTCCAGGACTTGTTCTTCTGCCTATAGTTGATACTACAGTGTTAATTTTAGATTGATCAAGGCATTTTCTTTTTTTATATATATATATAAAATTTATTTTTTATTATTATTATTATTTTATTGAGTGGAAAGTACAGTTTTAATTAAAGCTGCAAGCAGCGATTAAAAAGGGTCCTTACACCCAGGCTCACCACCACCGGTGGCTTTAGGAAAACAGCAAACGTGGGCAATATGCATTTAAATTGGTAAATATAGAAGGAATATGTCAAAGTCATTTATATGTGCCAAACGTCCTGCTACCAGGTGGTGGCACTATGACTATAACTGGATATTGGCATGTAGATGTCTTCAGGCCAGCATTTTTATCAAACGTGTGAAGTTTGGTGCAGATTAAACATGGTATGTTTGAGTGCAAAGCATGACATATCCTGTTGCCAACAGGTGGTCTACCGAATTTCGTACATGTGTAACGTAGCTCAAGAGGCACTTTGTTGAAATTTTATAGGTAGTGCTATTGAGCCATTTTGCCACAGCCACTTCTGAAACCCATAACAGATGCAAATTTTCACCACTTTTGGCATGTGCGCACCACCAGTGCTCAGACCCTAATTATCGAGACAGCAGACATAGTGAAGACAGTCCGAATTTTACAACAAAGAAAACAACAGAACCACACCACACACACAAAAAAAAGGGGTCTGCAAGAAGAAACATGATGATTCAAAAAATTCAAATAAATTCAGTCAGCGGGCAAAGTTTGAAGGGTGTGAAAATAAATGTATAAAATAATGTATAAAAGGTTGGCTTTTATCATGAAAAGAGTCATACTGGCATACTGAGAGCATCTTATCTTTTTCAGCTTCAAAAAGTACATGGTATCCACAAGCCAATGTGAGACACTGTGAGGGTTTGTTGGACTTCCAAAGATATAAAATCTGTTGTCTAGCCAATAAAGAAGTGAAGGCAAGTACATTTAACTGTTTAGATGTAAACTGAGTCCAAACTTTAGGAACAGATTGCAGTAGTAGGGCAGACATCAACTTTGGTTTTACAGGAGAAGTTGACTTCCAGAACAAAAATGTACAGATAATTTACTCACCCCCTTGTCATCCAAGATGTTCATGTCTGTCTTTCTTCAGTCGTAAAGAAATTGTTTCTTGAGGGAAACTTTCCAGAATTTTTCTCCATATAGTGGGCTTCAATAGTGTACCCAAGTTGCATATGCGTAATCTGTGTAATCCGAAAAACTCAGTCTCATTTTCTTCTTCAACATCGAAATCATCCTACATGGCTGTTTTAGCTTTTTTTTTTTTTTTTAGTAAAGGGCGTTTGATCTTCTTCGCATGTTCACTTTGTAAACACTGGGTTGGTACTTCTGCAGCGATGTAGGTTGATTTTGAAGTTGGGGAAGAAAATGAGATGGGAGTTTTTCGACATACCCTAACTATATTGACCGTATTGAACTGGAAAAAAAACAGAGGTCATGCAGACTTAGGATGAACGTTTGAGGTTAAAAAGTATATAAATTGTCAATTTGTTTAAAAAATGACAGATCATTTTGCTAGATAAGACCCTTCTTCCTCGGCAAGGATCGTTTAGAGCCATTTGAAGCAACATTTAAACTGCATTTTAGAAGTTCAAACTTGGGGCATCATTGAAGTCCACTATATGGAGATAATTCTTGAAATTTTTTCCTCAAGAAACAATTTCTTATCATTCGAAAGACACAAACATCTTGGATGACAAGGGGTTTTGTAAATTTTTGTTCTGAAAGTGAACTTTTTGTGAATATTTTGGACAGTCTCAAAATAATTGTTCCAATAGTACTGGGCAGAAGAAAAAAAAACATATGACTCAGATTACAGGGTGACATGTGACATCTATCAAAACTGTCATCAACATTGGAATAACTGCAGAGAGTCGAGTTTTGGATTAATGAACCCTATGCCGTATTTTGTACTAAACTGTATGAATGAAAGTCGAGCACATATTGAATTTGAGTTAATTCTATTAACAAGTCCATAAGCTGACAATAAGTCCTGAAAATAAGTGCCTTTTCAGAAGTGTTTATAACAAGAAAATCTTCAGAGTCTTCGGGTTCAAGTCGTTCGTTCATCATGTGACAGCCCCATAAGCTTAACCTATGCAGTCTGAGCCAGAAAGAGAATTGATTAGTTCATCTCTCGAGTCTTCGGGTTCGAGTCGTTTGCTTATCACGTGACAGCCCAATAAAATGAACAACTCGAAAAACCCAAAGACTCGAAACAGGTGAACTAATTCCAGTACAGAACCTAATAGGATGTTGCGTATGCACGACTGAACGAATCACTCCCCAAGACGACTCGTTCTTCCCGAGTCACATTAAAAATTCGTTCAAAATGAATCATTACATCCAACAGAACACCTCAGTTGCTTAGGAGCCATTCTTGAAAACGGTAAAAGGGTCATATTAATCTATCGTGGGAGCGGCATCTGTTGGTGTGACGTCACACAGACAATATGCTGAGAATGATTTAAAAAGTGGAAATTATGTTTACAGATTAAATAAAAACCAGAGTGATTTTTTATCATTATAGGGTGTTTTTGCACACACACCGCTAACACACATTTATGTTCAAACAACATGTAAAAATGAACTTTGCATCTGATGACCCCTTTAAGTTGCTCTCACTCTTTATGAATTAATTTTATGATCAAGGCATTTTCACATAGAATATGGGTATTCCCAAATTGATGTTTTTGATAGCGTGTGCAAATTGATGTGAGAGCTGTTGTTGTGCATGGTTTGATCAAAACGTTTCTAAAAGATATGATATGGTCAAATGACAATAAAGAAATTAATAATGAGCAGACCTTTTGTCATTCGAGTGTATGCAGTTTTGGTGACCGGTGGACACACATCTGTGTACATAAAGCCCAACAGAAAACAATGCAAAGATAATAAGACAGAAATAATAGCATAAATGAAACACCACTACATCCAGCAAGTTGTAAAAACTCAAGTTTTCATATTAGATGCTGATTTTAAAACAGCAACAAACAGCAGGAAAATCATCTTTCAGAGAAGAGCATTATAAAAGGACGAATGAACAAATTCATCATGCATGAAGACTACCCTTACAAAAAAAGCAGACTTTATTCTAAACAGATCAAGTTCAAGTGTATTTACCAATTATACATCATGGAGCAAGTGTTTTAAAATAAATGTTTTTGTAGTAAACATAAAATGTACTGTTTCAGTTCTTATTAGGACTAAAAACTGCTTGTGTTTGTAAAAGTAATTCAACAGTACCTGTAGTATACTTTGAGTTTTGCATTTGTATTGCAACTCTACTAAGATATATACTTAAAGGAAACTTGTTAGTTTATTGACTATATACTAGCTTTAATTTATGAAAGTACACTTTGAAGTATGCTCTCAGTAAACTACTGATTTAAAAGTTTCATTCTACAAATATACTTGTCTTTTAAGGGAACTTAACATCATACTTATAGTTTACTACTTATATAGCAAAAAAAGCAAAACTTTGCAGAACTCTGGCTCTCCAGGGCCAATGTTGGCTACCCCCAGTATATTAGTATAATTAGCATATTAGAATGATTTCTTTCATGTAACACTATAGACTGATGTAATGGCTGCTGGAAATTTACATAATATAGTGATACAGTAATAAATGCAGCATTGGTGAGCATAAGAGACTTCTTTCAAAACAAACAAACAAAAAAAATCCCAAAAAATTCCAATCCTTAGAATAATTACTTGATGAAATTATCAATTACAAGTATAGGCCAAATATACTTAGACTTTCTGTATTGTCAGTAAGCAAAGGATACTTACATACAATTTCATTTAGTACATAAAAGCTAGACAAATATATAAAAAGTATATTCTCTTATTATTCTCAGTCTAAAAGAAGTAAACTAATAGCACACTTGAATATACTTCTTTTTTTGTAAGGGTAGCCATCATATTTCATTTCAAAGTAAAATGTTTGCAAATACTTTAGTTTGGAACTTTTTATTCAATGGCACAAATGCATTTTTGAAATCCAACATTTTTAGGAGTAAAAAAATATGCGACCATCAAATGTACAAACTTTTAATACTGGAAAGCATGTTGGTGCGGTTTTCAGCCTCAGGATCGAGTCTGTTGCTTTGTTCTTTAAATGCATGTACATTTACATGCTTTTGTGAACATGTTTCATAGTTCTTCATGGCGCATTTTTTCTGTGTCTTCATCCACTTTCAGTTTTAGTTCATCCAGAGTAATCACGCCATCAGCATTCCTATCCTGGTTCTTGAACATATCCCCGATGACACTATCCGGATCCTGAGCTGGTTTAAGACGACCTTTCCCTTCTGATACCTGCTGTTTGATGAACTGTGAAAACTGTGGAGACAAATACAGTAGAAAAGCTAGGTTTAAAACTAAATCACCCAAGTGACTGTGGCACTTACTAAAACAAGTATGAAAGTACAAAGACCATGTACCCTGAATAAAAACAGTGACAAGAGGTAAATTCTTCTAGCAGTTTAACTGTACTTATAATAACTAGTCAAGTCAGTGAGTTTAGTATTGTGCCCTTGAGTAAGGCACTTCACCTCAGCTTATTCCAGTGTGGTCTCACACAGACTATTACCATTAAGTCTGGTCCACCTTACAGCTTATTTTGGCCAAGAACCATCCACTTATTTAAGAAGAGATTTGACTGACATGTCAAGTAACCAACCACTGTTCATTCAATTTTAATATACAATGCTGTTTGAAAGTTTGTGAACCCTTTAGAATTTTCTATATTTCATCATCAGAACATCATCAGATTTTCAGTCCTTAAAGTTGCCAAAGACAAACAAACAAGACAAAAATACATAGTTTGTCATTTAGTAATTGAGAAAAATGATCCAGTCTTAAATATTTGCGAGGTGCTTTTAGTATCTGTTGTGACCCCTTTTTTAAGCAATAACTGCAGGTAATATTTTTTGTAACTGCTGATCAGTCCTGCACAATGACTTGTAGGAATTTTAGCCCGTTCTTTAGTACAGAAACAGTTGAACCCTGTGATGTTGGTGGGTTTCCTCCTAAGAACTGCTTGCTTCAGGTCCTTCCACAACATTTTAATTGGATTAAGGTCCAGACTTTGACTCGGCCGTTCCAAAACATTTGTTCTTGTTTAACCATTTTTTGATAGAATGACTTGTGCATCTGGGGTCTTTGTCTTGCTGCATGACCCACTTTCTCTTTAGATTTTAGTTCATGGACAGATGCCTGGACATTTTCCTTTAGAATTTGCTGGTATAATTCAGAATTTATTGTTCCATCAATGATGGCAAGTCGTCCTGGCCCAGATGCAGCAAAACAGGCCCAAACCATGCTACTACCACCACCACCATCATGTCTCACAATGGGATAAGGTTCTTCTTATGCTGGAATACAATGTTTTTCTTTCTCCAAACATAACACTTTTTATTTAAACCAAAAATTATATTTTGGTCTCATCCATCCACAAAACATTTCTCCATTAGCCTTCTGACTTGTCCTCATGATCTTTAACAAACTGCAGACAGGCAGCAGTGTTTTCTAGAGAGTTGTGGCTTTCTCCTTGCAACCCTGCCATGGTTGTTCATTGTTCTCCTGATGATGGACTCATGAACTTCAACATTAACCAATGTGAGAAAGGCCTTTAGTTGCTTAGAAGTTATCCTGGGGTTCTTTGCAACCTCGTAAACTATTATACATCTTGCTGTGGACTGATCTCTGTTAGTCGACCACTTCTGGGGAGGGAAACTGTGGTCTATAATTTCCCCCATTTGTACACAATCTTTCTGACTGTGGATTTGTGAAGTCCAAACTCTTTAGAGATGGTTTTGTAACCTTATCCAGCCTGATGAGCAACAACAACTCTTTTTCTGAGGTCCTCAGGGATCTCCTTTGTTTGTGCCATGATTCACTTTCACAAACATGATCAGACTTTAATGGATCCCTGTTCTTCAAATAAAACAGGACATAAACTGACACCTAATTGTCACCTGTTGACTGAAAACACTTCTGAACAGACACTAATTTCACCTTCAAATTAACTGCTAATCCTAGAGATTCACATACTTTTGCAACTCACAAATATTTAACGCTAGATAATTGTTCATAATAAATAAATAACAAAGTATATATTTTCATCTCATTTGTTTAATTGGGTTCTCTTTATCAATTTTCAAAACTTGTGTTAAAATTTGATGAACTTTATGGTCATATGTATGCAGAAATATAGAAAATTCTGAAGGGTTCACAAAATTTCAAGCAGCACTGTAGTTGATACTACACTGATATTTCATCTGTGTGGCCTAACAGATCAAAAAATCTGTTTGTACTCCAAAACTGTTTTACCAAAAAACTAGAATTGTGCCTGTACTTGTATAACATTTTCATTGTATTCAGTGCTTGAATGAATCTGTCAGATTCACAAGATAACAGATATTTCAGGGTCTGGCAGAACAGGGGTGTGCCAACTTCATCAGAATAACTTGTTCAAAGGCTGAAATCACTTAGAGCTATAAACTCACCTCCTCTAAAGGGACCTTCTGGTCCTGGTTGGTGTCTAGTTCATTAAAGAGCTGAACCGGACTCTCTTCAAGCCAAATGAACAGGTAGCCTTCAGGAACACCCTTCTGCAGGGACACCAACTCCAGTTCAAACCGCAGAACTGCACTCCCTGGGACAATACCAGCTAGGAAACGAAAACACAGGAAAACAATACACATTTATCAGAAATTAAAACAGAAGAATTCATTTACCCTGTATTGCAGTGTAAATGCAAATGTAAACTTTATTCTGCTGCTGTTTGAAAGCTTTCACTTCACAAGATTGGTATTAAATGGACTGGAGTCATGTGGATTATTGTTTTCCATTGCAGAGGATCCACTGGTAAGCAAGTGATGTAATGCTAAATTCTTTTCAAATCTGTTCCAATAAAAACACAAACATATACAGTGGTCAAAAGTTTACATACACCTTGCAGAATCTGCAAAATGTTAATTATTTTTGATTATACAAAATGCATGTTATTTTTTATTTAATACTGACCTGAATATGATATTTCACATAAAAGTCATTTACATATAGTCCACAATAGAAAATAATAGTTAAATTTATTAAAAAATACTCAGTTCAAAAGTTTACATACACTTGATTCTTAATACTGTGTTGTTACTTAAATGATATAGCTGTGTTTTTTTTTTTTTTCGTTTTTGTTTTTTTGTTTAGTGATAGTTATTCATGAGTCCCTTGTTTGTCCTTGTGTACATCGCTTCAGAAGTACCGATCCAGACTTTGCAAAGTTAACATGCAAAAAAGATCAAACACCCTTAACAAAAAAGGTAAAACAGCGATATAGGACGATTTTGAAGTTGAGGGAGAACATGAGACGGGAGTTCTTCGACTGTCATAAACCGGAAAAAACAGTCCAGGCAGAGTAAGACAAGATGAGCGGCTGACATTAAAAAGTACATAAATTGTATTATTTTTATGAAAATAACCAATCATTATGATCATGTGAATCTTTGTTTTGGAAGTGGACTTTTCCTTTAAGGGGTGAATAACTCCGAACATTGCAAGAGTGTATAGTAGACAAGGCCAGATTAACCATAGGTAGTTGGAAATGTGCCCAAAGGCAGCATACAACTGATGCAAGTGAGTTTAAACATGACCAGTCTAGCTTAGCTCTCTTATGTCTGAGTTTGTCAGCACGGGCGATCAGTCAGTACCAGCTTTTACAATGTTTAAATGTCATTATATATGCGGCTTGAGCTAATGTTACAGTGACACTGTACCTGTTTGAACAGGTAGCTGGTCAGCACTGGTTTATATCCTTAGAAGGCAGTGGTTCTCAAACTGGGGTACGTGAGGTTACGGAGGGGGTATGTGAACAAAATGCTGAGCTTTGCCATTCATTTAATTCTACCCCAATTTAAAGTAACATTAAAACAGAGCATGCATTTCTAACAAGCGAAATACTGCTTTTAGTATAAAACAGGAAAATTGGAGTGTCATAAACTGTCAAATGATATCAAATTACCTCATCTTTTGCGGTCAAAACTGACTGCATCAACACCAGCTGTGTGCGTATGATAGGATGCCCGCAAAGTATGTTGCTTTAGCAAATCACACTTCTGTTCATTGTATCTTTAAAGTAAATTTGTACCATGTAATAGCATGGAGAACAAATATTGACACAGATTGTAAATAGAGATTGATTTAAGAAACTCTTTGATTCAGAACATGCCCTGTGCGAGTTATTGTTTTTCATGTTTAAAATACGAGCAAGAACGCAATTTTCTCTGAATATCCAAACGACTGCAAATGTTGATTTTACATAACAGTTCAACAAAAAGGTAATATTAAGTGAACATTTTACATTTTAAATGCAGCCTACATTTTAAACACAATATTGTCAATATTGTTTGTTATATTTCACAACAAAACAATAGTTCCAATGAAGTCCGCAACAGAACTGGTGTGCTTCTCTAAGAAACAGTGGTGTTTTGTTAGTGAAAGAATCTGCAGCTTTAACAATTCAGAGTGTCACTTAATAACCCATTCATAACTACAGCCGCTTCCTTACTGAATGAATGAATGAAATTCGCAACGCCTGGCTTATTAAGACAGTGACTTGCCGCCACCTACTGGTGATTTTAGTTTAAATTTACAAGTATCATTCAATTTTGCTATCATTTATTGCTTTCTTTAGTATATTAATAATACACTTAATAGAATGTGAAGAATATGACATAAAAGATAACATACAATTAATATGTTTAGAAAAACTTTTCCTCATATAGATAAAAAAAAAATGCACCTGTAAATCAATTTAAGGGTTTAAGGGAAAAAATATCCCTTAATGCAGTGGTTCTCAAACTTTTTACAATGGTGTACCCCCCGGGGCATTTACCATTCTTCTGAGTACCCCCACCTAGACTGCAGTTACACATAAGCCTTAATGGAAAATGTGTAACTGCGGTCTAAGTAGGGGTACTAAGAAGAATGTTGAATGCCCCAGGGGGTACGCCACTGTAAAAAGTTTGAGAACCACTATTATAGAGTACAACACACAGATACATGAAATAAGACACACCTCCTTTCTCTCCATGTCCAAGGTGTGGTGGCACTATGACCGTCCGTCTCTCTCCTACACACATGTTCCTAAGAGCCTCGTCCAGGCCGTCAATTATTTTACCCCCTCCAACCACCACATCCTGTGGGGTCTCATAGTCCCTCCTACAATGATCAGAGATCAACAACTGTTAGCTAAATCATAAAACCATTAGCAAGTCGTATTTGTATTAATTCACTTAATTTTTAATACATTAATAATTTAATAAATACTGAAGACATTCGATTGTGGAAACTCACGATGTAAAGAGCAGCGTGCCGTCCAGCAGTGAGCAGTTGTAGTGGTACTGAATGTAGTCATTCACCTCACTGGTTTCATTACACACCTCAGGTCTGTGCGTGATCTCCACCTGCACAGGATCTTTGACGTTGTGGAAGTCTATTATATGGATGTCGAAGACCAACACGGCCGAACCTGGAATGTCCTTACCTGGCCAAAACAGAGCTACACTTACTGGAAAGTCACATTTTTTAATGGCATTTAAATGGCAATTAACAGCAGCTATCTATCACTCTGTAACTCTTGACTCATCTCCCATTGAAAATCAAGGCTGAGCTTTTCATTACCCTGTGGTCTTTGTGGGTTATTACACAGTAATAAGTGTGTTACATAAATTAATTTTTTACTCTTTGTATAACCAAACAACTTTATACTATTAGCACATCTACAGAAGTGGCAGCCAGTAAGTGTGAGCATTCTCTCCAACCTTCAATGAAACATTGTGGGTCAAATCATTCAAAAGTTCAAAAGTTTCTATACACTTTACAAAATCTGCAAAATGTTAATTATTTTCCCAAAATAAAAGGGATCATACAAAATTCATGTTATTTTTTATTTAGTACTGAACTGAATAAGATATTTCACATAAAAAAAACTCATGAACAACTATCACGAACTAACATAAAAAAAACATAAATAAAAAAAAACAGTGGATCATTCAAGTAACCACACAGTATTAAGAATCAAGTGTATGTAAACTTTTGAACTGGGTCATTTTATAAATTCAACTAATATTTTCTCTTGAGGACTCTTGATGAGATTCTCAACTGTATATATATATATGTATATATATGTATATATTTATTTATTATATATATTTTATTGCTGCTGTCTATATTTCATGTGAGTGTACCAGGGTTGTATTGCACTGAATCTGCACTTTCACGAATTCCCTTATCATAAACAACAGTTTATGTGAGAGTTAATAACTCATGCTAGTCTTGTTTGTTTGCTTTTTGTGTGTAATTTATTCCCAGTTTAAGTAACCTTTATGTTTACACTGTATAACCAAAGTGAAAAACTTTTTTTTTAAATGTGTTAGTCAATAAGAATGCCTTAAAATAATCTAACCTGCCCCCTGCTGGCCATATGCAAGGTGAGGTGGCAAGATGATTCTTCTCCTCTCTCCTGTACACACACCCTGCAAGCCTTTATCTATGCCAGCGATCATGTAGCCCATTCCAATGTACGTGTTGTACGTCTGGTTGTGCTGATAGCTGTGACATTAGAGGTAATACAATACATTACATCTCAGCAACATCTACAGCAACCCAAAACAACAACAAACAAGCAAAAGAATGGGTAAAACCTGGAGTCAAACGTTATGCCATTGAGGAAGGAAGCATTGTAGTGATAGCGAATGTAGTCGCCTGCAATAGTCTTGCGTGTACATGGTTCAGGTGCTTCCACGACTTCCACAATGATGTCATCTTTAGGGTTGTGGAGGTCTTCCAGGAGAATGTGATACACTACTGATGCATGAGGAGGGATATCTGTGCCTGAGGAACACACAAGAAAGATGAAATAAAGGGAAACAAGAAATGAAAAGTCAGAAAAAGAATTTGTTTAAGAGAGTTTATAACTAACTATATTTTTTTAAAGTGCCTTGCAGATTCTGTAGATGTTGATTATTTTACCAAAGTAAGAGGGATCATACAAAATGCAATACAATGTTATTTTTTATTTAGCACAGAACTGAATAAGATACTTCACAAAAGACATTTACATTGTCCACAAGAGAAAATAATAGTTGAATTTATAAAAATGACCTAGTTCAAAAGTTTACATATGCTTTATTCTTAATACTGTGTTGTGACCTGAATGATCCGCAGCTGTGTTTTTTAATTTAGTGATAGTTGTTCACGAATCCCTTGTTTGTCCTGTTTAAACTGCCTGCTCTTCTTCAGAAAAATCCTTCAGGTCCCACAGATTATTTGGTTTTTCAGCATTTTTGACTATGACTAATCATATGACTATGATTTTGAGATCCATCTTTTCACACTGAGGGCAACTGAGGGACTCATTTGCAACTACTATAGAAGGTTCAAACACTCACTGATGCTTCAAAAGGAAACACGGTGAAAACTTTTTGAATTTGAACATCAGGGTAAATTTAAGTTATTTTGTCATCTGGGGAACATGTAAGTATCTTCTGTAGCTTCTGAAGGGCAGTACTAAATTTTTAAAAAATATATATTTAGGCAAAACAAGAAAAATGTACACATTTTCATTCTGTTCAAAAGTTCACACTCCTGGCTCTTAATGCATTGTTCTCCTTCTGGAGCATCAGTTAGCATTTGAACCCTACTGTAATAGTTGCATATGAGTCCCTCAGTTGTTCTCAGTGTAAAAAGATGGATCTTAAAATCATACAGTCATTGATAGAAAGGGTTCAAATACATAAAAATGTTGAAAAACCAAAGAATTTGTAAAACCTGAAGGATTTTTCTGAAGAACGGCAGGTAGTTTAAATGTTCAGGACAAACAAGGAACTCATGAACAACTATCACTAAACAACAGAAAAAGCCCTGTGAATTATTCAAGTAACAACACAGTATTACGTATATGAACTTTTGAACAGGCTAATTTCAACTACTATTTTATAGTCTTGTGGACTATACGTAAACGTCGTTTATGTGAAATATCGGTCACACTTTATTTTAAGGTCCAGTTCTTGCTACTAACAAACAATTATCTATGACTTTGGCCTCAATAAACTCCTAATTTGCTGCTTAATAATAGTTAGTAAGGTAGTTGTTAAATTCAGGTATTGGGTAGGATTAGGAATGTAGAATATGGTCATGCCGAATAAGTGCTTTATATATACTAATAAACAGCCAATATGTTTATAATAGGCATGCTAATAAGCAACTAGTTAACAGTGAGAATCGTCCCCTATACATAAAGTGTTACAGAAATATCTCATTCAGTTTAGTACTAAATAAAAAATAACATGCATTTTGTATAATCCCTCTTATTTTAGGTTCAATAATTTAGGGTAGGACAAAAAATACCATTTCATTTTCTCCTCCAATTTCAAAATTGTCCGGCATCGTTGTTTTTCCTTTTTTGTAAAGGGCGTTTGACTTATTTTGCACGTTCGCTTTATAAACACTGGGTCGGTACTTCCGCCTATGTCATGTGTGGGGTTTCCAACGTGACTAGTTAATGCATGGAGTCAAGCTAGTGCAAGACAAGCATTTTTAGCTAAAAAAAAAAAAGCATATAAATTTTTATATACTTCTCCGAATGAAGTCCACTAAATGGAGGGCAAACTCTGGAATGTTTTCCTCTAAAACCTTAATTTCTTTTCGATTGAAGAAAGACATGAACATCTTGGATGACATGGAGGTGAGTAAATTATCAGGTCATTTTTATTCTGGAAGTGAACTAATCCTTTAATCACTAACCCAATGCACGAACCATGTGAAACATAAAACCCAGAATTATATTGACACATGAGAAAAGTCCACTAGAATACTAAAGAGTGCAACCATGTCCAAGATTTCAATAAAAATCTATAACTGATAAAGAACTGGGTGTTCTTTATATGTACATGCAGATGGTTTGCTTGCTTACCATATCCTTTTTCTCCAAATGCCAGAAATGGGGGGATGATGAAGTGTCGTATTTCTCCCACACACATGCCCAGCAACCCTTCATCCAAGCCTTTTATAAGCAAACCTTCCCCAACCACTGAATCTTGTGTCTGGGAACGCTTGTAGCTGCATTGTGTTCAAAGAAAATTGTTATGTAGGCATATGTACGACGATTTGTATGAAAAGTGTAGACACTGTTGCTCTATAGCACTATCAAAACATTGCTCAAACAAGAGCATGAGTTTGGAGTGTTCAGGAAACCTGTTTGAAAATCATTATTATTTTTTAAAATTGCATCGATGTGAGGCTACTAGGACAGAAAGTAACACTAACCTGGAGTCAAACGAAGTACCATCCAGCAATGTCCCATTGAAGTGAAAACGGACAAAGTCGGTCCTCATGACCGACCGCTTGCATTCTTTAGGTGTACTAATGACTTTGGTCTGAACCTGGTCTGCCCTGTTAAAGATGTCCAGTAGAACCAGATCAAACACTAATGTTGCGTCTGGCGGCACTTTATCACCTGAAACGGCACAGAAGGAAGACACTTTCTATGATACACTGACACCCAGACATTTTAAAGTGTGACTTGTGTTACCAAATAGTTTTTGGGCCGCTGTGCAAGACTGAGACATGACACTAGTATGCATATTTCATTTGATGAATGTAAAAGGTGTGTTTGAGTATATTACCTGCTCCTTGGCTACCAAAGGCCAGGTGGGGGGGGCACAGTTATCTTCCTACGCTCACTCACACACATACCCAGAATACCCTTCTCCACACCAGCGACCTGCCACTTTTGGCCCACCTGTCCAAAGAATGCAACCCCTCGATCATAGCTGCATTTAAAACAAACAAATCACCGAACTTTATATTTATTATGAAAGGGAAAGACTTCCAACATACCGCACATAAGCACATACACACACAGCTTATCAGTCATAAAAGTACATTTTACACAAGCCATTTTATTTCTATAGCTCTTTTGACAATGCAGCTTGTCTGTCATGTAATCTTTTAATTCCCTTGAACTCCTCATTGAATAGCTGTATTCAAGCTTCACTGAAAAAAAAAATGCAAGAGGCTCAGAAACCAAGTGAGCTCCATATTAAGACAGCATTTGGCCACGTATGATACATTAAATGCTTTCCAGGTAGCTCACCAGTGTCTGAGACCTAATCATAGTCACCGTAGTATAATATGCAGAACGTAATTGTTTAATAGACTTGAATAAACAATCTCTAACAAACCTATTTGCATGGAACTGCAAAAGATACTTCAAACAATATCATGGAAGTAGCCTATTATTACCATAACACAAAAAATAGCATATTCCAACGGTGCACGTCCAATCACTGCGCTGCATTGAACATCTCCAAAACGCAATGCTATTGCTTCGCAAAGAATTGTATTGTGCAAAATGCAAAGAATGAACATCACTGATCACTAATCACTCACCTTGAGTCAAACAGTTTTCCGTCAGTAAAAGTGCCGTTATAGTGATAACGCACGAAATCTCCAGATTTCACTTCTCTGATGCAGCGCTTAGGAATGAAGTATCGATCAATTGCAATATCATCGATAGGCCCTGGGTTACAGTCCACGGGGAACCATGTCGCCAGCAGTAAACTCAAAATAATCCTCCCTACCATTTTAAAGAAAATGTAGTCTGTGATTGAGGCTCGTGCAGTCAGTTGTGGGCTCCTGTAGGAGGAGTTCAGATGTGTAAACGTGGAAGATCTTCTGCTGGGATGTTGCTTCGGGCACTTTTTTTCGTTTTCGGAACAAATGAAGCGCCGGGATTTTTGTAATTTTATTACAAAAGTCATCAATTGTAAAACAGTTGTTTATTATAATTATTTATTTTGTTATTGGTTAAAATGTTGAGAAAATGACGCACATGTGGAAAAATATTTAATGAGATCATATTTCGCGGAAGTGGATGGAAAGACCGTTGAATAAGTAAGTGACCGGTGGATGACACACTTTAGCCGCGCCGGTACACTGGTCCTATAATCAGGGACATGAGCTACAATGTAGGCTATTATTTTGTATTGTATGTACATTGCTTAATTGCTTCAAGATTGATTCATTGAATAAATCTCGTTATATCATAATAACGTCTAATTTTGCGAGATCTATTATGAAAGCAAACATTTCCATGATTAGATCTGGATAAGTGACCCAAAATAAAAGTTAAATCTGATTTTTAGAACAGTTGCACTGTTGCAGAGAGGGAGCTTCAATGTTTGAGATTCAGGGGCGTTTCTAGTGTTTTATACGTACTGAGGAACAAGCTCTATCAAAAAAGTGTCCCCATAATTAGAAACTATTATGAATAAGGTGAACTCGGGTAAAGTGGGCCATAAAACGTAATTTAAACACCTAGATGTTTCTTCTTTTTTTTCTTTTTCTTTCTTACTTCTAACTTTAAGGTCTAGCTATAATATTTTAATTTGATTACAGTTCATATAAAGTGTAATCTGCAAGACATATACCAATAAACATTTTGAGGTCCTGAACTTTACTTTTCAAGTAAAGTGGGCCAGCTGGTCTGGTAATGTGGGCCATCCCTTATTTATCAAAAAATATTCTTAGACAAACACATTAACAACATACTTAAACCCCCCAAAAAATAATAATCTGCAGGTTATGAGTAAAATGAATAATGTGTAAATCCACATTTTAATTCATATGTGAACTTACAGACAACTAAAAGGAAACATGTCCTTTGTGTTGACATTAAATCTAAATATCAGAATATCTGATTAGAAATGAACTTTACAACATATAATAAATATGTGGCTAGCAACAACAAAGAGGTAAAAAAATAATAATAAGAGGAACATTTATGTAAAAATATTTTTTCTGTCTATGCTCTCTAAACACTGTCCATATTTTAAACCTTTATATTCTACATATAAATATATATATATTTTCTCCTCTCATCCTTTTTTCATCCCATAGATTTTTCTATTCTCTCTTTCCTTTTTTCCATCACTGACTTGAATTCCTGATTGCAGTCTCATTTCTGTTTACTAAAAAAGCAGGTGAATGTCAATTTATTTAATGAATTTGACTATAATTAATGAAGGTTAAAGGCTGGCCCACTTTACCTGAATTCCACAGGCCAACTTTATCTAACACATTCAGCCAAAGTGGGCGAGCAATATGTAAAGGGGTCATCGGATGCCCATTTTCCACAAGATGATATGATTCGACTTAATGAGAAGTCTATAATATACTTTGGTTAAAATTGATCAATGGTTGTGTAAAACAACACCCTTTTTACCTTGCCAAAATCAGCTCTGCAAAAATCATCCTGCTCTGGTCGAGGCTGCTTTAAATGTTAATGAGCTCTGCTCGCCCCACCCCTCTAGTATTCTTTGCATTTTATACACTGTTTATGGTACGTATTGAATACAACAGGAAATCTCACAATAATATTTGTTTACATTTAGTGAGCAACCTTAGCTATAAGTTAAAAAAAAAAATCTTATGTCAAAGGGTTTTCTACATTTTGTCATGAAACAGTCTTTCTTTGAGGTATGGCCACACTCACCAGTGTCATATTGCATCATCTAAAATGATTTCCCTTTAATTAAAAACCTTGTTATGCTCTGAAAGTGTAAAGTGTAAATTTTCCTGCAGGACAGAATTAGTTCACAGTCTGATCTGCTTTATAAAGAATTAGCCTCTTGTTTATTGGACTGTTGTATAAAATCAGTAGGCCTATCATTTTTGCAGTTGTGCTCATCAGGGAGAACATTACTTTTGCTCTTGTGACATTACTTAATTCTAGTGTAGCACACAAGATTAATTCAGGATAAGTGAACAACATACAAGAACTCATGGCCCCAGTTAACAGGATTTTTATTCATTATGGTGCCATTTTTGCCACAAGCTCCCGGTCTCATTAAATTATGGTTTAACAAAATGTTATAGGCTAACTCTTATAAAACCATTGTTGTTACTGTACATGAAAGACAGACCTACAAATAATAATAATAACTGTCACTGAAAAAAACAATACATAAGTAACTGAACAACTGTGACTGGCCAGTAGTTTTTTTAAGAGCCACTGTATAGGACACATTGCAAGAAGACTAAACGCCAATGGGTGGCGGTAATGTGTAACATTGCGCGCTATAGCAGACAATACGCAAAAGAAGAAGAAATTCAGGAGGGCCATTTGAAAAGATCCACCGAAAGAGACTGCGCGTAATATTTATATCGCTTGAAAACTATGCATTTGAGGATGTTTTAATATATCAAGAAGTACGAGGTTTTTATCCTTATGAACAAAGAACCTCAAGGTAAGATAAACATTTTCATAAAAACTTTGATGATACAGGTTTTGTGGCGTTGATGTGATCAGTTCGGTTGATACTAACGTTAACGTTACCCCCATCTTTTATAGAGTTACAAAACACAGCTTTTGTTTACCATGGTATTTACGTGCCCCAATACACGATATATGTCAAAAAAAAAAAAAACTTAAGTAGTGCTATTATAAATATCAGACAATATACTGTACCATTAATTAAATTATTTCTGTACCATAAAATAATACTTTGTCTAGCATTCCCAGCATGTCTGTTTAAAGGTGTAGTACTTATGTAACAATTTTGTTGAAACGAAACCTTTTTTTCACCTACTCAATCCATATTTATTTATTTAAATATGTTTTACTGTACTAATAATTCGTTGAGGAATTTGAGTCCAACTGTGTCAACCTATAAAATGTGAGAAATTAATAGTATTAATAATAAACAGCATGTTTAAAGTTACTTATTAAATCCTTAGCACATTATCAGGTTTCTTGTGCTGTAGTGTATTATAAAATGTCAGGAATTTTAGCATGTATTTGAACAGCTAAAAGAGATGGAGTTTCATATCAATACACCAAAGTGTTGATATACAGCCTGTTTTTCATTTTGCCATCACATTAATTGGTGCATTAGATAAAAACAGTTAGTATATCAAGAAGCATTTCGGGCAGCATGGACGGTTACTATTGGTAGGTTGAGTATATTGGTTCAGCAACAATGTCTGGACTTCTTCTCGGTGGGGGTTGCATGCAATCAAAAAGTCCATTTAAAATAGTACAGAATAGCAATATTTTACTTATGCACGCCTTGGTTAATCTGGTCTTTATCAAACATATGTTAATGAGATATATATTATGTACTCTTTTATTATTCAAAGTCTTTGTGAACCGTGTGTTGCAACGACATAAGTACTGTGATGTATTTCTGAGTAAAAGGAAATATTGAAGATGGGGCCTGACTTTAGGGTGCCTCCTCGCCATCTCTAGCTTGCAGCAGGGATGTAGGGGAAATATTTGCAAAGCAATCAAATCGAATCAAGAGCTGAACTGGATCCAAATATACTTTCTTTTCTACTATATTGTAGGTGAAAAATAGCGGACTGTAGGGCTGCACGATTATGCCAAAAATCATAATTGTCGATTATTACCTTGAAATTGTAATTGCGATTATTAATTACGAATATCACAATTCACATTGAACGATGTTTTGAAAAGCTTTGAAGTAAAGCAATTTTTTATTATGTCATTTTTATATATAGTTCCTCCTTTAAATATACATTTAAAAAAAAGGTAACATAACCTGTAGGAAAAACACACACATACACGCACACACCTTAAAGGAGAAGTCCACTTCCAAAACAAACATTCACATGTAATGTACTCGGCTACTCACCCCCTTGTCATCCAAGATATTCATGTCTTTCTTTCTTCAGTTGTAAAGAAATTATGTTTTTTCAAGGAAAACATTTCAGCATTTTTCATCATATAATGGACAGATAATATGCCCTGATTTTGAACTTCCAAAATGCAGTTTAAATGCAGCTTCAAACGATCCCAAACATGCAGAGTATAGAGTAATTTATAGTCATGCAAAATGTAATGCTTCTGTATTTAGAGTTCATGACTGATTGATAATGTAATAGGAAAGTTTTCTTTTGGGGCCAAGAATTAATTTGATATAAGACACATTTTCATACATACGGTTCAGGAGCTTTATTGTAGCTCCCCAACTGACCATTCAGGACCAAAAAAACATCCTGCCAAGTTTCAAATCTGCAGGTGCACTTTAGGGTACGAACCAATATGGTTTATATTTGCTCTTGAGCCCATAATAACAATAATATTTATAATAATTAATAAAGCAATTCAGTTATTATTGAAGACCAGCATAGATGAATTAGCATGCATATAAACACTCCTAAACCTGTTTCAGTTCAAATGGCTGGAGATCTTTTGAGTGGTTTGAAGGGCCAGTCCTTCTACCTGCATGACATGAAGAGACATCAGTCTGTCACACTCACTGACATCATCATCCGCCTGGGAGGGGTGAGAGATATCATTTTGTCATTTATTTGTTAATGAAGGAGAGAATTGGAGTAATTGTTGCCCTGTATGCAAAGTGATGTTAAATGGTAAATCTCATCCTGTCTGTTCACTGTTTCCTATAGAAAGTGGACAGTTTTCTCACCAAGGATGTGAATGTGGTTGTGACGGGCATTAAAGAAGCTCATAGCAATTTGCTGGTGGATGGTTCATGTACAGCAGGGGGGAAACAAAGTGGAACCCCAAAACCTCTAGTATGTACCCAATTCTTAAATTTTGTTCTTGTCTAGTATACAATATATGATGTACTGTTAGTAGATTGTTTGAGGAGCCTTCCATGCTGAGTTCCGGTTCCTCCCAAGGTCACCTTTTAGAATCTAAATATTTCAGGCAGTTTTCTTTTTCTTACCACAGTTGTCTTTGTCTTATTCACAGATGAAGGCTCTTATTTTCTATAAAGCTGCTTTGAGATAAAATGAGTTGAATATGAGTAGGGCTCACACTGGGATGTTTAGTAGCTAATAATGGGTTTAAAATGTCTTTTCACCCCAAGGTTTGTGGCAGTCGTGGAAAAGCATTATTGGAAAAAGCAATCCACAGCAATGTAAGTCCACACCTAAATATTTGCATAGAAAATTCTCAATGTGTGTGCATGTGCTTCTACTTGTAGTCTCAAAACTAATCCTTCATCATCTTCATTTATATTGAAAATTTAAGTGTTAAGGATTTGACAAAGAACTGCACTGCTAATGAAAAATAGGTACATTTGTGTTAGATTTTCTTGCTTCTGTTCCGTCATCCTGGAGAACATGATCATCAGGATCATCATGCCTCATGTGCTGCTGTCATTAAAGCGAAATACTACATACTAATACGTTTTCAAATTCAGATCAACTTTTCAATACTCTGATTGTAATGCTGATCATAACATGTATTATTTATTGTAAAAAAAAAAACAAATAATTGTATTAAGTTATTTAAAAAAAAGGCAAAATCAGTGAATATATCAAATTATATCAAATGTCTGGTAGCCAATAAATTGACTTCATGTTTCAAACATGACAATAATGGATAGTATAACAAAACTCCTTTCTTGCTGCCTTGTGAAAACAATTTTTTTTTTTTTTGATTTTATTTTACTGAAACAGGTCTGACACTTTAAGATAAACAATTTTTTGCTTAGTCATAATGCTACTGCTATTAGGATTTAGGTCCAAGGTCTAAGACCTCTCAGGTCTTTGATTTTGCATTTCTTCTTGATGTTGTTGTTAACCGTTGAGTGTTTTTTTTTTTTTTTTTGTTGTTTGCAGGAAAAGTATCAAAGCAGTGTGCTGGCTAATGCTCGTTCATGGGGAGTCAAGGTCTACAATGTAGATGGTATCCTTTCATGTACTTGCTGTAGGGGGCACTCTACAATATCATATATACAAGTCACATGGGCTGATTTTGTAGTGGCATTTTGAAGTTTGACTATGGAGATAGAATTGTTGCATAATTTCAAATAAACAGATTACAATTCACAAAAAAATAAATAATAATAATAATTGTAAAAAATGGCGATACCTTTTAGGCAACAATTTATATAAACTTTATTTGCTGCAACTACCACCACAGCATCAAGAACGGAAAATAAAAACTGAAATGGTCGAATTCTTAAAAAAAAAAAAATCCTTATATTTAAGTATGGTAGTGAAAGAGGAATGGGGCTTTCAAATACAAATAAACAAATAAATAGAATGAGATCCACAAATAAATCGAGTTTCACAAATATGAATTTAATTAAAATTAAATTATGAATTAAATTAAATTTCACAAATTAATAAAATGAGATTTGCAAATAAAAAGGTATTCACAATTATCTTTGTCACAAACACAACTTTGCTATGCATTAATTTGTGAATCACACCCTGTGCAGTTGTAGATCGCAGCATGTATTTGTGGATCACTCCTCGTACATTTGTAAATGGCTTTCTGTGCATTTGTGGATATTAAAACTTTTTTACCATCAAGACATGCTGACCCACGTCTACTCAAGCCAATTAGATAACAGCCATATTTCGCTGACCAATTGTAGCACATTCTGTAGCCACGTTTTGCTTTACAGTCAGGGCGGGAGCAGATTCATTTTGCAAAACGTGATTGGCTATAGCAAGAATGTGCTACGATTTGTCAGTATATTTAATTTTTTGTTAATCTCTTTACATTTATTTGTGGATCATAATCTATTTATTTGGAATTATGCAACAATTCTATCTCCATATTTGACAGCCCCATTCCTCTTTCACTATCATACTTAAATATAAGAATTTTTTTTTTTTATGAAGAATTCGACCATTTCCATTTTTATGATCCGTTCTTAACTCTTAACTCCGTTCTTAAATACCACTGTGGTGGTATGTGCGGCAAATAAAGTTTTTTTTCATATGAATTGTTGCCTAAAAGGTATTGCTTTGGCCAGTTGTTTTTCCTTTTGTTTTTTAGTCATTTAATGATTGAGGCTCAAAAAAACAGTTGGTTGCACAAGCATTAAGGATCATGTTTGCAACTTGGCTTTGCATTTACTGAGGGAAATTCTTGGATCAGAATAAGA
This sequence comes from Labeo rohita, assembly GCF_022985175.1. Classification (NCBI taxonomy): domain Eukaryota; kingdom Metazoa; phylum Chordata; class Actinopteri; order Cypriniformes; family Cyprinidae; genus Labeo; species Labeo rohita. The sequence continues at coordinate 21,535,158 of NC_066880.1, forward strand.
TGTGACCATAGTTAACACTTTTCATAAAGATTTTAATTTTATCAACATCAAATAAAACTTTCTTTCCAGCCCTGCAATGCACATTAAACAATGAACAGATGTAAAATACAATATGTAATTAAAATTACAGCATACCAGTTCCTCTCAGTGTTCATGTAGAGTCTTTACTGATTTACCAAAAGTCAACACTAGAGAGCACCATATGTACAGTTTGATTTTAAATTTCAGTGAATGTGGGATACTGCTTATAGGATTCTGTTGTGGACCCCTGTTATTAAATAAGTTAGAAACACAAGTTAGATATCTATTACTGTACTTTGTGTGTTTTTTTTCTTAACGTAAATGATAGAATTTCTGAAGTTCATCAATCATCTAAATCAGAGAATGAGGACTGCTAAGGTAACTTAATTGTTAAATGTGAATTAATACTGTTAATATGAGTTTCTTGTCAAAATGAGTTTCTTATTCACACCAATTTCATACTTGCTGTCCAAACAGAAAAAAAGATGCAAACTAACAACTCCTCATGTGAAAGGTTTGTAAACTACACAAACATGTACTACTTGTTGTGGTTGTTCGGTAGCAAATATAAGTCTAGCTTTTTATTTATTTATTTGTTTATATCTATATACCTGAGAAACCTGAGCGTAGAGGTGGCGTATGCTCTAGTGTTAACACACCTATGTCTTCACACAGCTGGAGTCTTGAGAAGTCCTTATCTGAAAGTGGAGGACTCCAGTCGGTGAGTTTTAGACCTCACTCTCATTCTCTTAACTCTGCTTTCTGTTTATATAGTTTAAGAACTTTATAATGTATTTTGCCCATGTATTTTTTTATTGGTAAGTGGAACAGGCTGTTGGCCTCTGGTACTGTAAATAATGAGTTAAGAAGTTCATTCATGACCCTGAAAATGGAAAGTCAAGTCTTTTCATTCATAAACTCATTGTTTATATAGTATTTTTGTGCAGTGTGCTCTGGTTGTGTACTTAACATTTTATTTAACATGTAGATATAGTAGTAGTGATAGTGTATTTTGATTATTGGCAACTGCAATCATAGCCAGTGTCTCTTTAATAAAATTAGTGTGTTGTCTGCTTTAAGATTTTACTTTATCTGGTTATTTAGATTTTTCTTTCTTAATTTTTTTTAATCCAGAAAATCCCCACTTTTAATAACCGCAGTTTGTAATACTGGACTGTTTTCATCGTAAAATTGTTTTGGTCCCAGTCCCATTAACAAGGCGAATGTTTCAGCCCAGGTCACTGTAGATGTTTTAGATAAGTTAATTATCAAAATGCATGCCGCACCCTAGGGGCCACCCTGAAGCCAATCGGAAAAGTATCCTTTCCCTCCCCTGCTGAGGATCTTTGTGCACAGGGCAGCTCTTCACTAATGAAAAGAACTATTGTGTTTTGAGTTTATTTGGCACTGCTGTAAGAAATTTATCCTACAAATACTAGATCTTTATGGATATAGGTGATTAAGCTCATATTATAAATTATGCTGTACATGTATTACTTTATTTTTTTGCATACTACGAATACTACAGTAAATAAGGTTATGTATGTTTGCATTACTTAAATCCAATAACTAACATGATTTTACATATTTTTACATGCATAAGTGTTAATTTCTATAATGGTAATGATGTTTGATCATTTATAGCAGATGTGTCCCTATATATTTTTGGCCTATATCGAAATTGAATAATTTCTAATGCTAGAGGATGATGCAACTAAGGGAGGACTCTAAAATTTTTAACAGTGTGTTGACATTTACTACTAATTAACTGTGTCGACAGCACCAGACACATCTGTTCTTTCCTATTTGGAAATATAATTTATCTCCCTCCACCTTACCAAACAACTTAGACCCTGATCATTGTCAAGTTCTTAAACTCTGAGTTTTTTTTTATTTAAACAATAGTTTGAAGTAGCATTATGCTTGTTAGAAGGTCAGGTTTGATCATGACAGCAACACTGTTGACTCAGGCTGGTTTACAGGTGTACACAAAATCCATTTATCTTTGTACTCCTCAAACCAGCTTTTACAGAGATTGTAAAGAATGCAACAGATCATTACTGTTGAATACATTATCTTCAATTTTACAGTCACTTTTTTTGTGAGCCTCTTCCCCTTAATCTGCCAAAAGCATTTATTACTAGTCTTTAATGCAAGGATTGCTTTACTAGTTAGTCTGCACATGTTATCCAAAGTAAGTTTTTGCACAGCAGAAATATATAAAAGTATAAACACCCAGGCATCAGTTAGAATGCGTTAGTTCAGAATTTTTCTGCATTTGTAAGGAAAATTCCTTTTGCTGGTAGTCTACTTATTAGTGTGTATGTAGCATATGTTAGTCCACTGCACACTGTATCAATATAGCTTTAAATGTTGTGTTCTGTCATGTTAAATCTCCATTTAGAATTAGTCATTCACCTAAAACCAGATTGGTCTAATCTGAGTCCAAAAAATATGACTGTTTACCCTTTGACTAATTGGTCAGACTAGTTTATTAATATAGTGACTCTGTTACGAAACTGGCCTATCATCTAAAAATAATTTAACAGAAGTAAAAAGTTTTCACTAGTTACAGCAGGTAACAGACTGTTGAGAAGAAATTTTGGTATCTATTCATCTACCTAAATACTTCCTAATTTAAAGAGAAGCTTGTTTTTTGTTAATCCTTCTGGTTTTGGTTTTATAAACAGGAGGTTCAGACCATACTATGCACAGACACTGAATTTCCCAGTGATGAGTTTCTCAGGAAAGTTTAGCCCTTTTGAGCCCCCCATTCCTCTGTTTTCTGGTAAAAGCAAGGAAGAAGATGCCAGCAAGGACAATTTCAGGTATCTTTTTTGCATTTTGAGAAGTTGAAAATCAAATCTACATTGTCACTTATGTCTGTGAGTTTTTTTCTTTCTTTATCAGGAAGAAAGAAGAAGCCACTAGTGGCTGCCATAAGTTGCAAGCTCCACTTACTGCAAGCGCTACACCCAGAGGCCCAACTAAGAAAAGTTCAGGCTATTGTGAGTGCTGTCACACGGTCTACAAAGATGAGTATGAGGTGAGTCCATTTGGTATGTTGTCTGCAAAATGTTGTTCTGCTTTCAAATTGCACAAATTGAAATTTCGAATTGGTAATATACCAAATTTGAAACGCAAAAACTCCCATATATGGCAAAAAAAGAATATTTCATTCGAAAAAAGAATATTTCACAAAACTGCAATGGAAATGCTTTTTCACATTTACAGGTCAATTTGCGTACGCAAAAGTTACATGATTATTCTTTTATGTACTAGAACCTCAAAAAAACATCTCATAATTGGCTGCTTGCATAAGCGTTGACTACACAATGCTTGAATAATCCTAATGAAATTCCTATGCAGACTTTTGATATAACTTTTGACATTAGATTCTCTTTGTGATTTGTAGCACTTGCAGTCCGAAATGCATCGCTCTTTCATTCAAAATGACAGTAACTATGCTGTAGTAGACCAACTAACGGCTGAAATGGATGCTGGCTTTGTTTGTAATCCAAATCAAGAAGTGGATCCAACTCTAATCAAGTAAGGGGCAATTAGACAAGTGTTTTCTTTGATTGAAAGCCGTTCATAAGATATATTAACTTTTCGTACTGCCTTGTTGACAGTATAACATTAAATGACTTTTTGCACTCTGTTTATTTATTTCCCTCAGGTCATCGACAGACTTCTCTCAATTACAGCTGAGTAGTTTACCTGAAATGTTGCAGAATACTGTCAGTGAGAATGAAAAATCTCTTCAGATATCACTGTTTCAAGAATGTGATCATCTACCATCAATTACTGACAACAGTCCATCTGGTCAACAGAATGCAACCTCACTTCATACAGTGCAAAATAACTCTCCTGATCATCTTGACAATGACAAATTAGGCTTTTATATCACCTGCACCACAAAGGTTCAGGACTTTCAGTGTGGTATTCTTTGCATGGATATAGTCCCACATCACGTTTCTCCAAAATCCCAGTCAATAGAGAAGAAGCCCAAGAGCTTCTCATCTCTCTCACCCTCAGAAGCTCCATATAAAATGGCCACTCTAAGCTCTTTCGGAGACAACAAAATCCCATGCACCATCTCTTGTGTTAAAAATGTTCCTGAAGCTCAGGAACAATGTGAAGACAGTCATGATCTACATGTTTTGCATATGCGAAGTGGTCTCATGGGTGGTATTCCTAACACAGCCAGCTCGCAAAGTCAAAAACATGATTGGGATCAAGCTGTAAAAATGTGCTCAAACAGCCCTAAAATGCTAGTCCAGCAATGTGACGATGGTAATTCTGACAGTGGTGGCCAGTTTGTGTTGGACCATAGAATGTTGCCTTCAACAAAACAATCACTGAAATCAGCCCAAGGTATTGTTGGGACTCCAGAGTTTGGCATCTCTTACTTTTCATTTCCGCATTTTTTGCCATTTTCACACTTGTCAGATTACCCATTTTCTATAGTTAACTTGAAAAAGCGCTGCAGGTCCTTCACTCCAAGTCCAAAGCTTGCCAAGAGAAGAAAGATCCGTCAAAGTGAAAAGCCAAACCCAATTCAGGGGGTTTGCAGTGCTCCTTGGATAAGACAATGCTCATCTGTACTTTCCACCTTGTCATGTTTACCAATCTCCAAGGTGGATTTTACAATGGAGGTGAATAATCAAAGTAGAGGTAGCATACTAGCAACCCATGAATCATCACTGAATGAATCATCTCTTGTGAATCAGACCCCAACGCGGCCTTCCCTAAAGTATTTTACTCCAAGTAACCACTGTTTGCCTCATCAAGTTGACCAACAGGACAATGCTTCAAATCAACCCAGTGTTAAGCAGTCACATGAATTGCCTCCAATCAAAGATCCAGTGCAATCCCGAATAACCACTTACTCAGCTGATTTGGACCCTCCTCAGTTGGTTCCTTTTTCCACGAAGACGATCAACTGGAGTGCCATCAGTTTCATGATCCCCCAGAACTGTTACCCTTTTTTTTCCAGACGCCAGAAGATGTGTCCCATACATCAGTCAGTAAAGCCTCAAACAGCTCGTTCTTGTCGCATTCCGGAGCTTCTGTTTGCATTGAATCTGCTCTCCTACCTAACCTCACGTGGTCCACGGCCTCTTCCGAGTCAGATTGGGATTCTGGCCTCTTGACGTGGTTTGCGGCTGGAGTTCCTCTTCGAGCTAAAGGGGGACATGATGACCTGGGTTTGTTATTACAAAAGCCACACACTGGCATGCAGGATGGGAGTTATACATCACAGTTGTGCTCCATACTGCAACCCTCTTGATTCATATCATTGGGATTGAAGGTGCACCAATCTGACAATTGTGGCTATTGATGAATTTAATCCTAAAGCAGTTCTTCATTCTCCATTCTCCGTACTCTTCATTTTTCAATTCTACAAGATGACTACCACCATTACTTGTGAAATAAGACCTAATGAAGAATGAATTGTTTGTTTTTCATGAGGAAGATTTAATTAATAGAGGTGTGACTAACTCTGCAGCTAATGTATAAATATTTTTTTTATTCACATTCTATTTGAAGACTAAAACTATTTTTATCAAAGAATATTGAACACTCCATTCCATTCCACTCCATGCAATATCTCACCAAAACCAAGAAAAACAATTAGTTTTAATTAACAGCTGGCAAGCATTTCATGCTTTTCTCTTTGAGTGACCTCCATGACTTCTCCTATGGCTGTCTCTTGCCTTGAGTGTTGACCATGACTTTTCAGCAGAAATATCCGGGAACATGTGCTAGTATTGAGAATTTAATGAGGCTTTGCTGGAGGGGCATTATCCAATTAGTTTAAGTGCTGTGTCTGGCCTCTATCCAGTTTAGAGGCAGTGTTGATGGTAGAACAATGCTGTGGTGGCTTTTGTAGACCATGCAGGATAATATACACTGTGAAGGCAAAAATGTCCTATGAAGGTCTTGAGGTAATTTTAAAAGAACTTTCAGATTTCCTGTAAATGTGCATCAGTGGATGTGGCGTCATGATTGGTATAAAGGGCAGTGTTTTAATTGATATCAATTAATGTTTTATTTCATCTTTTAGTGTCAGAACTTTGGGCATTACAGAAGTTCTGAAAGGATATAGAGTTTGTACCACTAATGTCCATGTAGAATAAGTCAAATCTTGCGCTTGGATGATTTTCCATAAACACAGTAAGTTAGCTTTATGAAGGCCTTAGGACAGTTCAATGTGTTTTAAGACAAAACTGAATAAATGTGGAGTTCTGAAATAAATGTTTATTATTGTTATTTTATTTTATCATGAAATGTTGTTTTGATATTTGTACAGTTGTATTTTAAAAGCTGTTTACTTCCAGTCTAGATGCTTATTTAGCACTATTGAATTGTGTGCATGCTCATTAAAATCTGTTAAGATAAATGGTCAGTTTGTGTGCTTCTTTAGGTAAAGCATTGACTTGTTTGGAATTAAGTTATCCCCTGACCTTTGGTAGTCTGGGGTGCATTTCCCAAAAGCATCGCTAACTAACTATAATCGCAAGTTTCGTTGAAATGTATTGGTAACGATGGAACTTGGGACTTGGGAAATGCACCCCTCTTTCTTTCTCTTTCTTTCTTTCTTTCTTTCTTTCTTTCTTTCTTTCCTTCTTTCCAAGGGCCATTTATTTTGATATAAGTAGGTCTGTTATGTTGAAGGAGCTGTTAGGGCAATGTCAAGTCAGCTTTGATTTCATTGTTATTATTATTATTATTATTATTTTTATTTTATTTTTTTGGCGTAATCATTTAAATAGTTAAAACATTTTCTTTTGTAAAATAAAATTATGTGATTATTAAAATTAATGTTTTTGGTATTTCTGTTATATATAAACCTGTGATATGGTAATAATATCAAAATTCGTTTAATTATCATGTAATTCAATCATGCACTTATCATGACCTTCCATTTCAAATGTGATGAATGAGACACAACCAGTAGGTGGTTTTAAACATTTAATTTTTGACTCCTTGTTTGATCAGACAATGTATAGTTTTAAGACCTTCTAACTTTTAACTTAAAACCACTCTTACCATACAATGCTATACTTTTAAAATGATAAGCATACTCCTTCACAAACTAGTTTTAAAATGTATTTAAAAAATATATAAATAGGTAGCATGCCATTAGCCATAGTTCAGATTTTTTTATGCTACATAAGCAACTTCTCTCCCATCGGATTCATGTCTTTTCTATGTTCCCTGAATAATGTGTTCACTATGAATGCTTTAGAATTGGAGATAGGCAAATCATTGTTTTATGAGTAACTAAAGATTAGTACAGATCGATTTAGTCCTCAGGCATGAGAGGTACTGCTGAGGACGGGAATATTTGATATGCTTTTATCTCTCAGATGACGTTGAGTTTTCTCCAGGACACAAAACACATGGAGACATATATTTCACTTTTAAACTACTTAATAAATCATACTATGCGCGCTCTTGACAGTTGTTTTGTAATTATGATATATATCCGCCTATATTTTAAATAAAATAATAATTATATTAAATTGAATTCAATTGTATATTTTACATTTTGCAGTTTTTGCAGTTATACTACATTTTATGTAAATGCTGTGTATAATATTTATTGTGTCTTTTTTTAAAAAAAAACGTGATATTTGTTCCAGGTTACAGAAGTGGAATATCTGATGCTGCATGTGAGTGCGGTGCGAAGTGAAGGGGAGGAGAAGAGAGGAGAGTGGGAGGAGGTGCGGGTGGGAGTCCCGCAGAAGGAGCGTTTCAATCCCAACATGAATTCCACCCGCAATCTCTGACCGCGAGACACACGAGCGATATAAGCAGACATCACGGCGCCTCGCGCAAGCGGATACTTTCTTAAGTCTTTTCCATCAGCGTCTGCTTGTTTTCCACGGATGCCCTTAACGTCTTCCTCGTGACTTCAACATCGCCGCGAAACGGGATGAGGCGGTAAATGTCGCGTTTCGCATCTTTTCGCTCCGGTTGAAGCCGCAGGAGTATGTGATCATGTTGGCGACGCGCTGCCTCCTCCTGTGGGCTGCGGTCACCGCGCGACTCGCCGTGACAGGTGAGCGACGATTGCCTCGTTAGGAGCGGGTTCGTGATATTAGTACAAGCTCCATCGGTGTAGCTATTTATGTATGATGTGCGCCAACAGGTGCAACGATTTCTTCATTTTACGGATGGCCCCGTTTTCTATCACGGGCATGGCTGTGAATTTTCAGTGTCGCGCCAGAATACGCAGTGATGCCGCAGGCTAGATAGAATGTAGTGGCTGTAAACGCATAGGAATTACTAAAACATAGAATCATGGCTTTGACATAGTCTTACAGTTTTTATGAATGTGTCCTATATTGAAAGGCTGGGGCAGCAGCATCAAGCGGGACGGAGCGGAACGGGGACGCGAACCGAACGCGTATGCGGAGGAGCTCACGCAGCCTCAGCGGCTGCTGCAGCGCACTGACGCGGAGGAGGAGCTGCCGCACGGGCACTTGGGTACTCTAGTAAAGATTGATGCTGATGGAGCGCATGTGAGTGACTTTCCACTGATACATGAAATCAAAATCGATCCCTTTTGCTTTCTAATGCACGTGTTCCTGGTCTAACAATGATACAGTACATGTGAAAAACAAGCATCTATTTTGTTCCCAAACTTTCATCATAATATAATAACTTGCTCCCTCTGTGAATTTACTTTATTCTTTGGCTAATGTCACCAAGCTCTTCTATTTTCCACCCCCATTCCTTCTAACTACCCGCAGAGTCTGAATTTGTGTGCCATCAGAGTAATACTGCATTTACTGCATTTGATGAAAACTTCTTGAATGTTAATTGTACATAATGTAGGCTACAGTACATTTGCCATCTTGACAACAAGCTGATTGATTTTTTTTTTTGGCCATTTACAAATGCATCCACTTTCATGGCCTCTAGGGATAGAAAAGTGGCCATTGTTCTACTGGTTTGACATTTTCCAGATACATAGTAGACATGTTGACACATTCACATGCAGACCACCATCCAGTTCATTCCACATTTTTTTGGAGGTAAATATTATTTCTCATTTTTAAAACATATTTAAGGATGCTCAGTAGGTTGTGAATACTTGTTCATGTTTTAATATTTTTTTTTAAAGGGGTCACCGGATGCAAACTTCACTTTTACATGTGTGTTGGCAGTGTATGTACACATCTACCCTATTATGACAAAAATCCATGCAGTGTTTTTTAATTATTCTGTAAAAATAATATCCTCTTTTTCAAATTGAGCCATTCTCAGATGTCTGTTGGTGTGGCGTCACACCGACAGGCTGCTCCCATGATTGTTGATTGACATGAGCGTCTCAGATCAGTTGTAACAGCCCGACCTCCATTGTTTCGATGCAGGAGCAGGGATGTAAGTTAGACAACAATATCTCTGACTGAGCGATTGAGGTGTTGTGTTGCTGGATGTAATAATAAACATAGTGGTCATCATTTACTACCGACATGTGAGACGCTGAAGATGCAGTGAATTACATTTGTTTGTGAAGGGATTGTGCCTCCCGATCTACTTAAATGCGTCTATGTTTGCACAAATCATTCGTGATCCAGCTTCACCTACAGCAGAAGTGAGTATATGTTTTTTTTTTATGAATCTCTGCAATCACCTTTCCTAATAACATACTAGTTAGCAAGTTTCGCGCTAAATGTAGATAAAGTAATCAATCTCTCAAAGCAGCAGAGAGAAGAGAAGGGGAAGGCCGAGCAGAGCTCATTTGCATTAAAGGAACAATCCCTCAGAATGGGATGATTTTTGCAGAGCTAATTTTGACAAGGTAAAAAGGGTGTTGTTTTACACAACCATTGAGAATTTTTAACCAAAGTATATTATAGACTTTTCTTTAAGATCCTAAAGAATCATATCAACTTGTGGAAAATGGGCATCCGATGACCCCTTTAAAGAGGCCATGATTTGAAAAATTAAAGTTTTGTGGCTTTTAGTGTGTTTTAATGAAATATTTTGATTATTTTGATGTGTCTGGCTGCCAATAGCAGAGTAATATTCTCAGCTCTCTGCTCAGCTCCCCATCTGGGCCTACACTAGATGCATTCCAAGGTTCCACATGTACAAAAATCTATGAATCTGCCAAATACTATCGCATCTAATCCCAAAATTTAATAAAATGATAACCTATTGTTGTAACTGCCATAGACATAGATCTCCCACTAATATTCAAATGAATAATTTACTGATATGTTGGATTTTATTTTTAATTGATCCCTAAATCATTGCATTTGACTGCCCATATCATAACCATGTGCTTGATAAATAACATTCTTAGCAATTTTCTTCCAAACCCCATCTGTCATGAAGAATATAGAGCTGAGAGAGAATTGGCGCTGAGCCCTTTTCAGAGGTGTAAAGTGCACATTAAAGGTTCTACTTGTAAATGTATACTTTAATGTAATATTGGCTTCTTGCTGTAGAGAAGGGTGGAATATTAACAGTTGGGGGAAGAGTAGACAGGTCTGTCTCAGTGTTGGAATAGACTGAATCTGTAAAGTGTTAGTTCACCCAAAAATTTAAATTCTGTCATCGGTTACATCTTGAAACCTCAAACCTGAGAAATTTCTGTCCCTTCAATTAAAAATCTATGTAATCAAAAAAAAAAAAAAAAAAATCCTGTTAATGTAATTCATATGAATTGATTGGTCTACTGAAGGAACCAGTCAACCATACTTCTTTGACACATGAAAACAAACCTCACAGGTTCTTGTTTGAGTCTCCATTGACCATATACGATGTGCTCTATGCTTGTGCATTGATCTGTGTGTGAATATGTGAATAAAAGCCTAAATTAAATCATCACAAAAAGTGATTGAAGACTTGGATTAAACCACTTGATTCATATGGATTATGTTTACAGTGTTTTTATTAACTTTTTGAATCATCAAAGTTTGGGTTATGGACTTCCAGTAGAGGGACAGAAATCTGGTTTCATTAAAACTGTGTTTCGACAAGTGACTTGTCGGTTTAGAGAGACATGAGAATGAGTAAATGATGACAGAATTTTCATTTTTGAGGTTTTTTTAACCCCCCTTTAATGATACTGAATAATTATTTATTACAATTAGAATAATAATAGTATAGATTTTATGAAATTGTCACAACATACATTGTATTTACACAGATTATATAAATATAAGTTAATAATCAAATACCATATTTCAGTTTCTCTGCATTTTTTTTTTATCCACTGACAAAAATAGTTCCAGAAGAAGGCAGGGCATTACCTTATGGACATTATATGATACAGTATCAAAGAGGCAACATTTTAGAGATAAATATGCCATTACAGGGTGCTGCCCCAGTGACAAGCAGTTTTTGCACATTTCTGTTTACCTTTTGCATCAGGAGTGCACATATTGTTTTGTTCATATTGTTTAGCTAACTGAAATTTACTGGTTTTGGTCATCATGATTGACCAAATCATGATTGTTTGTACATTTGTGAGGTTGAACATTGATTTTTTTTTTACTGTTATTGATTATTGCTGTTAATTGCATGTAATTTTTGACACCAATGACAGTCCCTCTTCCTAAGAAATAGTTCAGCCAAAAATGAAAAAGTATTCATTCTTTGGCTATCTAAGATTGTGTTTCTTCAAACACAAATTTAGCATTACATCACTTGGATCCTCTGCAGTGAATGGGTGCCATCAGAATAAGAGATCAAACAGCTGGTAAACATATCACAATAACCTTGTAAAGTAAAAAGCTGTGTGTTTGTAATAAACAAATTCATCATTAAGACATTTTAAGATGTTTCAACCTCAAACCGTTTCTGGCTGAAATACAAAGTCTTCTATCCATGATTTTGTCTTCTCCAGTGAAAAAGTCATATAGTCTGAATCAGGAAAGAAATATGCACAGATTTGCACTTTTTACAAGTAAAAACAGTTCAAAACACACATGTTGGTGGATTTTGATGTGGGAGGAAAACAGGGGACAGACTTTTCCACTGGAGGGAGTGTTTTTATGGATTAGGGACTATATTGGCCAGAAGTGACTGTTTAAAGTTAAAATGCCTTAATCATGGATTTGTTTCTAACAAACAAGGAGCTTTTCACTTCACAAGATGTTAATTTATTGACTGACTAACGTCTTGTTGACTACTTGAGCATTATAGTGTGATCCACTGGTAAGCATGGGATGTAATGCTACGTTTCTCCAAATCTGTTCTGATGAATAAACAAACTCAAATATCTTTGCATTTTTGGGTCTTTTAAGGTTTGATCACATTAGCAATATTTGGTGAAATTTCACTGGCAAAGAGTCAGTTGTCTGTTGTCAATAATGTAAGGACTTGTAACGCAAATCTTTTGCCCTCAAGTGAAATCCTATTTGTGTGGATTTCACCTGTGCAAATTCATTGAACAACACTAAATGTGACCGCACCTTTGGTATGCAAGGGGACTGGGGTTCAAATCCTTGTTTAACATATTTAATTATATATTTTTCTATTATAATCCAAGTGAAATTGCAGCTGCATGGATTCTGTGTTAATTATATACAATGATGTATGGTTTTAAACCATCAGCTCTGTACACCAGGGGGGTAAACAATACCTTATTGCTGCGTTTACAAGCATATGTTGTGAATCAGACACTGTTTTCTATAGTTTAGCTGAAAAACACACAGTTTCTGTGTTTATGCTGTTGTACTCAACCACCCAGTCGGCCAGCCAAACAGGCATTTTCACATATAGATGAAATTACAAATTTCTTTAAATGGTAAAACTCTTCAGTGTTCTTGTATTGGCAAATTAATCTTTTGTAAACTTCTGGTGTCCAGCCACTTGCCTGCAAAAACTTAAAATTATCAAAGGGAACTGCTGGGAACTGTTTTCTTTGTGGAAGCAAAGAGTTTATTACTGAGCTAATAAAATATTTTAACTTCAATCGATATCTTATAGCTGTGTAATAATTCAATGTAATGTATACAGCCATCCGGTTGTTATCGCAAAATTGGCTTTACGATGAGGTCCCGAGCATTTATTTGCTTTAATATAAAGTATTGTTTTACAATCTACCCTATCCCTCTCTGTATTTGATCTAACCTACTGTACAGTGCAAGACTTGAGTTTTTGAATGATTCATTTAGTACAATAAATGAGTGTGGATGCACTCCCTGCTTCTTGCATTGGGACTGGTATTTGTTTTCGTGCCTTTGACTGCAAGTATTGCAAGGTGATCGCATTTCACACCCACACCGTTCGTCTCCTGTAACCAGGGGTGCAATATATACCACCTGTCTGTCAAAGGCCATTTTATATCCTCATAACCTTGAGCTGCCTCACCTGACACTGGTGCAGAGCACACGACAACCCTACGTGACCGTCCTTCAGGCACTAGACCCGACGACTCCTGTCTGAATCTGTACTGTACACCTGTTCCCTCTCTCTCCTTCCACTTTCCTGTCAAAATCTTCACTCTTCTTTCTCATAAAGGCATAAAAGTCAAAAAAACGCATTGTCTGTGCCAAGTTGTTGGAGGGGCAGGCTTGATGTCGATTTAAAACAGTGAAGCTGCAGAGACAGAGAAAGTTACATTTTGATGGAAGATTAAAAAGACAAATATTTGTTTGTTGAAAGCTGATTTATTTGTTGTTGGTTTCTAGTAGGAGCTCTTGTTTTGGTGTGGTATCAGGGGGACTGTATCACCCACCAGCAGAATGATCTCTGTCTCTAGAAATTGGCGACTAACTGCAACTAAAGCAGCATCCAAACTGAAATCAATCCTAAGCAGTGACAGATTTGGAACGTTCTACATACACAACTCCACTTTACATTTTTACATTTACTTTTATTAATTTAACAGATGGTTTTATCCAAAGTGACATATACATGTTTAAAACAGCAAATTTGACCCTTCATATTGAGTTTGATTGACAGGTGATCTGACTGATATCAATGCCAAATCTGCCATTTCTGTCTGACAAACAAACCAGGCAAGAGTACACTGACGTCAGTGGAGTTGAACTTGAAAAGTGGTGTGTACTGACATCTTTCTGTGATTGAAACAAGACAGCTTCTGATGTTCATTCATGTTTATTTCATGCTATAACTAGTAAAGAGGAAGAGATGATCGGTTCATGTGCCACTTAAACTGAGGCGCTACAGCGATCTGTCACTACACATTAAAAAGCCACAAAATTGTATTTATTGTTTGAATTTCTTAAAAAAAGAGAAATTTTGAAAGAATTTGTTTCTTACCTAAAGTAACCTGCTCTGCCTTGTCTGTCAAACCATTAACCATTAACTACCTCAATAAACTCCGAATTGCTGCTTATTAATAATTGGTAAGGTAGTTGTTAAGTTTACGTATTGGGTAGGATTACGGATGTAGAATGTGGTCATGCAGAATGTGCTTTATAAGTACTAATACATAGCCAATATGTTAATAATACACATGCTAATAAGCAACTAAGTAATAGTGAGAACTGGTCCCTATACTAAAGTGTTTCCAGCATTTTTTTTTTTACTTAGAGTACACTTTCATGAAACACGCTTAAATACTTTTTAAAAGTGCATTTTGTAGTAATGTCACGTTACAGGTTTTACTTTTAAGTACACTTTAAATCTTTGTTTAAATAATATTTTGTCATGCTTTAAAGAAGTACACTTGTTTTGATATGTTGACTAACATACTAAAGCACAAACTGTATAAAGTACTTGATTCATATCAAATAACACTACAGCTAAAATTATAGTATTATAGTATAGTATTTTAAAGATGACATATCATGAAAATCTGACTTTTTCCATGTATAAGTGCTATAATCAGGTCCCTGGTGCATCTACCATCCAAGAAAATGTGAAAAAGAACAACCCAGTAAATTTTTTTTAGTAAGCTTTTCTCTGAAAACTTGTGAAAAAACAAGCCCCTCTAATTTCGCTCCTCCGCGACATAGTAAGGGGATCTTATTATAATATTATTGGGTTTTCGCAAGCGACAACAGTGTACCAGTTCTAACACCATTGCGGAAGTTTGAGCACAGTATGCTAACCGTTTGGTTGTTGGTTGAACAGACGAGCACAGAGCATAATTTAGAGTCCCAGCCTCAGGAGGAGACAAGAGAGCAGTGAATTTATCGATTTATTTACTGTATATTACACTGCTGCCACACAGATCTAATATAAACATGCAATTTCTTTTCCAGCTGTTTACCTTCACAGACATACACAAAAATTCAGTGTTTTTGTAACTTAACATAAACTTGTGTGTATTTGACAGTTTAAGCACAATAAGACATGAAAGAGAACTTAGTTTAGCACTCACGTGCCGCGTGACAGCCGCTTTCTGTGCGTGTGCTTCAGATGTGTGCGTTTAGAAAACCGTATATCAGAAGTTTAAACTATTATGTCTTTAAAATGCATGATTTTTGAGCATGATAGACATGATAATTAAAACCAAGCAGATGTTTTTTTTTTTTTTTCAGCAGAATATCTGATGTACAAGCTGTAAAGGCACAGCTATATTCTGGAAAAAGGGGCGGTGAGCAGCAGCTCATTTGCGTTTAAAGCACCATGCACAAAAACAGCATGTTTCTGCTTCCACTCAAAATAGGCATTTTTTAAAATGATATAATAAAGGTCTGTGGGGTATTTTGAGCTGAAAACTTAGACACATTTTGGGGACACCTAAGACTTATATTCCACAGTGGCTCATTAGAATTACATGCCTCTATATACATTTCTGCAAAACTAAAAAAAATTACCTATATCAGTGAATTACTACAGTTTCCAGTTAAAATGAACACAGTAAACACAGGCAGTAAATCTCTGACAACACTTATTCCTTTTCATAACAAGTATGGTTTACAGGTACAGAGTTTAGATTAATAAAGCCTAATTTACACACAATTACTTGCAGAATATTATGCTATGGCTTCAAAAAAATGTTAACATCCTGCGCGATTTAAAAAACAGATAGTTTTGAATGTTGTCGTCACATATACAGCTTCATATGCATGAGTTTTTTAATTCAGTAGGTTTGCTCAGTAACTCACGTGATACATCGGTGTACGAAACAGTACGGGTTGACAAAACAACTTAAATCTGCATCAACAAATGTGTTTGCATTTGTTAACACTAGGGGATATTTTCAACAGAGCATTAACATTTAGCGACACGCCCTGGATATTTGAATAGAGAAAAAAATTGCAGTAATACGTGCCTGTAGCAACGTAATTAAAACATATCAGTGTCACGTATTGAACATGTGTTTTAGCACCACTCTCTCACACTCTCTACAGCAAAGTATGCAATAAGGTATGTAATTACGGTGTTGTAGAAATGTATATAGAGGCATATATTTTCATGAGCCTGTGTTGCTTATATTACATATTGTAAAAATGGTAATAATAGGTCTCCTTTAAATGTAGTAAATTTTAAATGTACTAAAGTAGAACTTCATTATTACAAATGTGTAATTACAAATAAAGTTAATACATGACATACAAGTAACAATAGAAATTACATAAAATTGTAGTACCATAAATGCATGACAGTAAATTTGAACACTATTGTACACTTTTACAATATTTACACTGAGTTAAAGGTTTGACATATCGCATAAATTGTTTTTGACTGAAATGCTTATATTGAAAAAAAAAAACTGTGCTAGATGGTGAGTTGGCACTGGTTGAGAGCTTTTGAGTTCCTGTCAGCTCTTTTATGAAAACCGGTAGTGTTTATGATGATTATACTATATGTCACCCTGGACCACAAAACCAGTCTTAAGTCGCTGGGGTATATTTATAGCAATAGCCAAAAATACACTGGGTCAAAATTATTGATTTTTCTTTTATGCCAAAAATCATTAGGAAATTAAGTAATGATCATGTTTCATGAAGATATTTAGTAAAATTCCTACTGTAAATACATCAAAACTTATTTTTTGATTAGTAATATGCCTTAGTAAAAGCTTTATTTGGACAACTTTAAAGGTGATTTTCTCAATATTTTGATTTTTTTTTTGCACCCTCAGATTCCATATATTCAAAAAGCTGTATCTCAGACAAATATTGTCCTATCCTAGCATACGTCAATGGAAAACTTGTTTATTCAGCTTTCAGATGATGTATAAAGCTCAATTTCGAAAAATTGACCCTTATGACTGGTTTTGTGGTCCAGGGTCACATATAGTGGTTTTCAAAGTGAAACTGTGTAGAATGCATATAGTAACAGTGACTGTAAAATACTTATTTTAGATAAAGGAGTGGCATTTTTTTTTTTAGTTTTGATATTTGGGATAGGATCATTGGGCTGTTTTTTTTTGTTTCGTTTTTTTTATTTTTTTTTTTATTACTTATTGGACTAGTTTTTTTTGCAGACCTAGTAACCCTGTTATATATATTGCCATTTTTGCCTTTATAATGATAGGGCAGAGGAGAGGTGACAGGAAACGAAATGGGAGAGAGATGGGGCGGGATCGGGAAAGGTCCCTGAGTCGGGATTCAAACTCGGGACGTCCATAGCGCAACAGCGCTGTATGTTGGTGTGTGCTGCCCACGAGGCTATTAGCACTGACCTTTTCAGATTATTTTAAAGTCATTTTTAAAATCCAAGACTTTACAGATCTTGCAGAGAAAATATTTAAAGGGTTTATGTTTTCCATGCTTGCTCAATGAACCATAAACAATTTAACAAAACAGTTTATAGTAGGCAAAAGTCACAGTTACAATAACTTACAGTACAGAGACCTGGTGTTCTAAAAATGCTATAGAAGAAAGTTGCCTCGGGTTCCTGCTCACCTGCGTGATTATGCTGTAGTCCTGCTTCAGGGAGGCATGAGCACTGCAGACGTGGTTAGAGCAATAAACCACAATGTCCGTAATCTAAGGCACCTAAGACAGTTCTACAGGGAGACAGGAAGAAGGACAGCTGATTGTCCTTGCTGTGGCAAACCACGTGTTTCCCAAGAAATGTCTGGGAACTTGCAAGTGTTTTGGTGGAAGGTTGAGGTAACATCTCACAGAAAGAACTGGCAAATCACGATTTGTCCATGAGAATGAGATGCACTAGTACTGAAACCAGCTGGAGGAAAGACAAGATATTCACTGCGACTTTTGATAATAAATTGTTGAGGAAAACAATATTCCATTTCTTTTGATCAAATGCTGCCAAACGTGCACATTTTATGCTTTATTTGTTTGATCTTTTTATGTGCATGTAACTATTTACACATAATATGAAATTAGCTGAAAAAAGCAGTGTTCAGATGCCTCTAAATACATGGTTATAAGGAATGGCTCATTTTTTTAATAATGTAACCACCTGCCTGTATCTGTTCTTCTTTCTCTCAGCCTATTCATTTGGCTCAGATCTCATTCCTGGTGACGGCATTTGGAATCCCATTTGTTCTAGACCTGGAGCTCAATCAGTATGTTCAAAATCTCACTCACTTATGAAAAAATCTGTAGGGTTTACTTTGAAACAGTTTTCACTCAGAAATGGCTAGTAAATTTCACAATAATTACAAAGAATTGGCAAGTAACACACTGAATTAAACATTACGTTTTAAAGTAGAAAGAATTAAATGATATTTTCTTGTAAAGCAATAATCTGTTTTTAATAACAATTTCTAAAAACATTTTTTACATTTCAATAGCAGAAACCAAAATGTTCTCATTCCCTCTAAGCAGTATTTTAATGCTGTGTGTGTGTCTGCAGTGACCTCTTGTCGTCTAACTATGTTGAACGCCACTTCGATGAGGATGGGCGACCTTTTCAAAGTCTGGTAAGGAAAATTATATCCCATTTCTGTTTGTATCCCTTGATACTGTTTTTGATAGGGATCAATATCATAATGACCAAACTTGTTTGTTAATATTTGATCCACCAGGATTATGTACCATAATACCATGGTAATATGGCTTTATTAGTTTTTATTTGAGATAAATGTCATAATGTTTTTTGAATACCATAATATAATGTGAAATTAACAAATCCCTTAATAGCTGTAGTTCAGTGCCAGTTTTCATTGAAACAACTTTGCTATCATATGTGGGTCTGGGAATATACCCACTCCCTTTCTTAGCGCTCGACTTTGATGCAGCAAGGCAAAGGAGCCTGGGAAAGCATCCGCCCCTCCTGTTCAGTGTCAGCTGCGTTTAACCAATCACAACGTTGTTGCTATGACAACTGCTTATAGACAGTTCTAGTCCACTTTGTCCAACTGAGTCAGAGAGAGAGAGAGAGAGACACACACACACACACACAAGAAGAATGAAGCATTGAGTGGAGAAGCTGAAGTCATTAAGCAACTACACTGCAGCAGAGACACAGAAACCAGGACTGCAGTGCAGAAAACTACAGCCAGTCTGGTAGAATAAATCCCAGCAACATTTTAAAATGTACCTCAGGTACGCCAATCACACCACTGACATGAACATCTCCCACGCGTTCAAGTGTGTGGGCGCACGTTTACAGACCCCACGGCTCTTAAATTTGTTTTGTGCTGCGGACATGATGAATTATTCCTCAAATCCTGTGTCATACCGAGAAGATGTAGCTGTTACTTTAAGATGCAACATTTTCAAAAACATATCAGATTTAAGGAGGGACATGTTTCACACCAGGCAGGAAGAAGGGCACGCTTAAAGCATTTGATGGACATTGGTACAGTGATCTGATGAATTTTAATGGGGGATGTTGCCGTGGTTACTGTCATATTTGAGGCCTGTTCATTGTAATCATTTTACTTTGATACAGTGTGTGATTGTTTGATATGTGTGAGATTTCAGGGAGGAGAGCACTGTTACTATCACGGTCAAGTGAGGGGAGTTCAGAGGTCATGGGCAGCTCTCTCCACCTGTCACGGCCTACAGTAAGCAGCAACCCTTTATCTGCTTCAACAATGCAAAGAACAAACCCACTCCTTACTGTTGTTTTCAGAAATTGCACTTTGGTGACATCATTATCAAAATGTCTGTTGTAACATATTTGCCAAATTAGTTGCCATAGCACAAAATGTAAAATAATTAAAAGAGGACCACCCACCTCACCACCCACCCCTGGCTGAACTTTTACAGAATGTAGGAGTAACTTTTGATATCATTTTTATTAATATTTATACAGTAGTATAAATGTTAAATTTTATGGGTGTGGCTTTTGGTCTTATCCACATACAGCTGATTTTAGCTGTACAAAACAGCTTGTTTTGCTGCTTGATATTGCAAATTGATGTGTCTTACCATAGTATTTTAATGTATTATCTTAATTATGAACATACTGGTTTGTAGTGCAAACAGTTTTACTGTTTACTGCATGTTGTTATTCTTCTCATTTTTTTCCCTATAGAGGCTAATGAACCGGAAGTCTCACCCATAGGCTTACTTCTGCATTTAAAGGAGTTTACTTCCAGAACAAAAAATTGCAGATAATTTACTCACCCCTTGTCATCCAAGATGTTCATGTCTTTCTTTCTTCAGTCGTAAAGAAATTATGTTTTTTGAGGAAAACATTGCAGGATTTCTTTTCATATAGTGGACTTCTATGGTGCCCCCGAGTTTGAACTTCCAAAAGGCAGTTTAAATGCAGCTTCAGGGGCTCTTAATGATCCCAGCCAAATAAGCCAAATAAGAAGAGTCTTATCTAGTGAAACAATTGGTTATTTTCTAAAAAAAAAAATAAATAAATAAATAAATAAAATGTACATACTTTTAAACCTCAAATGCTCGTTTTGTCTAGCTCTGCGTGAACTCTGTGTATTACAGTTCATGACAGTTAGGGTCAAAAAATTCCTATCTCATTTTCTTCTCCAACTTCATAATTGTCTTACATTGCTGTTTTTAATCTTCTTTGCATGTTCACTTTGTAAACACTGGGTCGGTACTTCTGCAGAAATGTAGGGCAATTTTGAGATTGGAGGAAAAAATGGTAGTTTTTTGACATACCCTAACTGTCTTGAACCGTTCACACAGAGCTAGACAAAACGAGCATTTGAGGTTAAAAAGTATATAAATTGTCATTTTTTTTTTACAAAATAACTAATCCTTTTTCCTAGATAAGACACTTCTTCCTCGGCTGGGATCATTTAGAGCCCTTTGAACTGCATTTTAGACATTCAAACTCGGGGGCACCATTGAAGTCCACTATATGGAGAGAAATCCTGAAATGTTCTCCTCAAAAAACATAATTTCTTTTAGGGTTGTGACGATGAGGAAATTTCCCCACCGGTTAATCGACATGTGACAACACCGGTAATACCGGTATCACCGTGGGGGTGGGGGTTTCCTCTTTTCCTCTTTTTTTCTGCGTTTAAATAGCTTATAAATGCGTGCGTATTATACTTTCACTTTCAGTTTTGCGGGAATTGGCAATTCGGCGTCAATTGTTTGAATGAACAACGAAAGTACAAAAAAAAAAAAAAAAATCACTGATATTAAACAGAAATTTTATTAACATAACGAAAAAAAAACACAATGCCATTCTCTTTCTGTAAATTCGACTCCTCTCGTTCTCCTCACGTGATAAATGAAATATGACGCATTGTAGCCATGTTCAGTTTTTAATTGTAGTGCATGCTCTCGTCTTAAGTAAATTATTTAGAATTATATTTTCCATTTAATTCAAATAAATATTTAATAAAAAAACGAATACTTAAAAAAAAAAAAAAAAAAAAAAAAATGTGGGGACGGTGTCACGGTGGAAAAGTGATGTCACCGGTGTTGCGTCTTAAAACCGGTAACACCGTCAACACCGTCTATCGTGGCAAGCCTAATTTCTTTACAACTGAAGAAAGAAAGACATGAACATCTTGGATGACAAAGGGGTGAGTAAATTATCTGTACATTTTTATTCTGGAAGTGAGCTTCTCCTTTAAGAATAAGGTGGATAGGTTTTAATTAAAAGCGAAGATCTAACAACATGCTACTTGGGGCCTTCTTTAGTTTACAATTAAAATAGTTAATAACGAAAAACATTAATATTCAAAATAATGCAATGTCATAGATCACTATTTTTCAGAGATACAAAATTAGAAAATAAACCTGTTTTTATTGACTAAATATCACAAATGTATTTAGACGTAATTACATTACATTTCATTAAAAGTGTTGTGATTTTTGTACTGTCTATGTTCAAGAGAGAAAATTAGAGTAGGGGTAATCTTACCATGTTTTACCCTACTATGCACTATGTACTCCACCATCTAGTGTATGAATTTTGGAAGGTTTTTTTTTTTTTTTTTTCTTCATTCAGCATTGGAGTCTAATAGCCACTCTCCTTCCACTAAAAACGAAAGCCGAGATACAGTAGTGTCCAACATTCCACAGTGGTGGATGAAAAGCACGCACTTATGTATGAAAAGTAATTTTTAAATATTAAACATGCTTAAGTATTGAAAGTAAAAGTACAAGTAAATGCCAAATGGAAAAAAATACACAGTTGGAGCAGCAAGATTGTGTTCAGTTTGAACTCTTTCTTCCATTTTGTGTCTTTGGGTAAGCATATAGCATTTTGTTATTTGTTACATTTTTTATCATGCTGATTTCTGGAGAAAAAAACGGTACTCTTCGTGTGATATAGATTAATTATGTTAAATATATTTTTTTATATTTCTTGTCTGTGTTCTTCTGACTTTATTTTGTAGTAAGTAACAAATATGCTTCTGGGAAATGTATCGGAGTAAAAGTATATATTTTAATTAGGAAATGTAGTGCAGTAAAGTAAAAGAAATATAAAAACTCACAGATTCTCCCCCAAAAAAATACTTAAGTACTGTAACTTTATTACGTTACACCACTGCACACTTTTTTTCGGTTAAAAAATGTGCATCATCTTTGTATTCAAAGTGCACTTTTTCTATTTGGAATTTTCACAATACTCAGACTATTTATGCTAGAAATTACATAGAATAGTGGAAAAATATGCATTTAACATTAATAATGAGCAATACATTTTTTACAGTATTTATTCATTGTTGTTAACGTTAGTTACCATAGTTCATGTCTTTTAAACAGTATTAACAGAAACATTTTGATATTAATAATATATTAGTAAATGTTGAAATTAAAATGAACTAAGATTAATAAATGCTTTAGAAGTATTTACATTGTTAGTTCATGTTAATTAGACTTAAGTAATGTTAACCTTATTTTAAAGTTACCTAATATATCCCTATCAAGTTTTAAGCTTTATTATGGTTGCTGTCATTGGAGTGTCTCATATTTGCCATGTTGGTGTGTCTACAGAGGGATGTTCTCAGATGGCAACTTTTCATACGGCATTGAGCCCTTGCACAACGGCAGTGATCAGGTCAGTATGCAGCTGAAATATTCATCTCTCTCGACTTTCTCTTGAGGAGAATTGTCACTCTATCTCCCTGTTACAGTCTGGAAAAAAGTCACAAGTAGATACACAATCCCACTCAATGAGACACAGAAGAGACAGCGAAGCACTGAATATTAGCCACATGCACAGAAATATGCATTACTGTGGTTGACTGACAGGTGAATCAGCAGACGTCTGTATGTGGGACGGAGGTGAAGAGCAGAAGGAGGGATATCGAGTGAGAAAATGTGAGACAGAGCAGCTTATGCGTGATGTTAGAGCAACACTGCATTATGATATCGAAGTCTGTCAAAGAATTATATTTCACTTTAAAATAAAGAAGAAATGTGATGAATGCCTATTTGTAGAACAATAAACAATATCTGATATTGTTTTCAAGACAAGTAATTAATTTCTACCATTCATATAGATATTAAAAGTACAAAGAACATATTTCTCTGTTCATCATGACTAACAGGACTATTCCGTCTTAAATATGGATTAAACTCGGTCAATAGCATCTGTGGATTGCAGTTAATTACCAGAGAACATCATTACATTCATCTCTCTCATTTACAGTGATGCAATTCCAATAGAAGCCTAACAGGCATGGAAGGAGGAGGGTGTATGAGCAAAAATGTGACACTTGTATTTTGGTTAAAACACCCTCATTTGGTTTTCAGTATGCCCTATCAGTTGTGATGCTGTTTAAATGGTTGTTTTGATTGTTTTGTTTTTTTTTTTTAAAGATGGAGCAATAGAGCACTGCAGTGATGTATTTTTGTAGGCCAACCTGGAAGTTAGCATCACCCTGGTTCCCTCAACAAAAACCCAATAGGATTTTTACATTGGCCTTTTGAGTTAGAAAATTTGAGTTAGAATATTTTAAAAAATAACAAGGGCTATTATGTACTTTAAAATACTGATGTATTTTTTGTCATTGATTAAAACATGAAAATATCATATCTTAATATGACCTAATTTCAGACATTTAACTAAAAACCTATTGAAAAAACTCACTGACAATATGCCGTTGGAACCAGAAGTGTTAAATTGCTAACTTGTTTCCAAGTTTTGGCCTACAGAAATTCTGTGGGAGGAGTTTGTTCTAAGACAAACAGAGCTGCTGCAAAAGTAAACAAGTTTATTTTAAGTGTGGTTGAAGATGAATTAATTTGATGTCTTTTATTTGCATGAACTGAATTGTCTTAGAATTACTGTGACACAACTTGTGGTGCATTGACAACAGAATGCTAAAGTTGTTCAGATGATAAACTGCAGAGATATTTACTTTCCATTGATTTCAGTATCTTTTTTTCAGATTTTTTAGTTTATCTGTATTTGTTTCTTCTTCACTCTCTCCCCACTCCTCTTTCACTTCTCTTAAATGGGTCATTTTCATAAAGTATTCAAAGCCACATGTAAAGTGTCTCTCTCTGTCTGGGTAGTTGGGAGATTAATAATGGATAGTTGTGTAATAGCCTTACATGGCAGAGCTCAGTACATCAGCGAGTGTTTCATCTGCAAGGAAACAACGTTACCCAACAACAGGATACAGTTCAGCCAGAAAATAGCAGATTTACACAATTTTCATACAATTTGGTACCAAAATATATGTACCAAATAGCATGCCTTACAGCATAAATTTTCAGCAAGATTTTCCCAGGATTACTTAAGGGCGTGGCATACTTTGCTCAAAAGGCTACAGCTTCTTGGGAAGAAAATGTGTAAGGTGTTATTCTAAAGAGGCATGTACAAATTATTACTGATCTAACAACAGCTGGTGCATTAAATGTGGAAATATATTTTGCATGACCTCTGTCTTCAGTACAAGCTGCTTGTAAATAGGGCTGTCAAATGATTAATTGCGATTAATCATATCTAAAATAAAAGTTATTTACATGCTATATGTGTGTGTACTGTGTATATTTATTATGTATATATAAATATACACATGTATGTATATATTTAAGAAAAATCTGTTATATTTATATACAAATTTTTATAAACAAACTTATTTTGGATGCGATTAATCACAGTTAGTCGTTTGATAGCCATGAGGCATGTAAAAAATTTTGCTGATCAAACAACAGCTGGTGCATTAAATGTGGAAATATATTTTGCATGACCTCTGTCTTGTGAATAGGGCTGTCAAATGGTTAATCGCGATTAATCGTATCCAAAATAAAAGTTATTTAAGTACTATATGTGTGTGTACTGTGTATATTTAGTATGTATATGTAAATACACACATGTATGTATGTATTTAAGAAAAATATGTTATATTTATATACCAATGTTTATAAACAAACAAATTTTGGATGCGATTAATCACGATTAATCGTTTGACAGCTCTACTTGACAAAAGTCCTGATGTTTCTGAATAAATGCTTATTTAATTAAACTTAATACACATAGACACTAGGACATTCTGAGAATTCAAGACACATTTCATTAAAGGTACATCACAACAATAACACTAAATATTTGAACAAAGACGTTGAAATTTACATTATTTTTTTTTATGTTAGACGGCATGTGCTACTATATACGACATATACTAACTCAGCAACTAATACGTTTTTTTCTAATTGGTTGGTTATCATGAAATTGGCCATATATATAGATTATACTAGCCACCAAATTTGCATTAAAATCATCCACAAGGTAGTGCTATAAAAAGAAAATGTATGTTGTAGCTAGTATTTGAATCCTTAAGGCAAGAATATTTACTCCTCCTCTGAATCCCAAATCAAAAGGTCATGTTCTGAAAAGAAAAAAAATCACTTCTTTGAACTCATCCTAGCATCTTTGTTTTATTCGTATGGCAATTGGCTTGTATGACAAAGAGTTACCCATTTTATTAATTTAATCAAATTGTGTTTATTGGTTGTATCCCATAATGACTAATTATGATATTTATTGTAAGCACAATATCAAATCACTTCCAAATGGCACAGAAGTTAGAGAAAACATTTCAAATTTCATCCATTTCTGATGCTAGGGGGCGCTATATCTTCAATAAACCTCTGAAAGGTTAATCTCTTTGTTTTTACATATAGCATCAGCAGCTTCTTTCTTTCAATTTCATTTGTTTTTGTTTTTTTACTTTACACAACTGTTAGGACATAAGTAGATGGTGTCTTTTTAAAATTTTTCTAGAATAACCTGTCACGTGACTAATGTCAATTCAAACATGCCGTATGCAATATTAATGAAGGTTTCATAGATGGCTGCATGTGATGCACTTTCTGCTCTTTATGCCAGACTAACAAGACTTCCAATATTCTGTCACACAGGATGCAAATACTCATGTTGTATGCAGAATGGCAGACATCCGGCTGAGGCCACATTCCTCAGGTAAGACACAGATTCCTCTCACACGACGAATATTGTAAAATGACCCTCATATCATTTCAAAATCACATCACCGCACATTTAGCTCTCATGAACAGATTGAATGCAAAAAATTTCATCCACTTTTTTTGTACAGTGTGTGAAAGATTACCTTTCACGGAAATAAAAAGAATGTTTTAATTTTCGAGTGAACTATCCTTTTAATACAGTAAGACATATGCAGTCTCTGTCTTATATGATCTATACACAAGTGGTTTTCTTCATCGTTCATACCGTGTCTGCTTTTACATACTTCCTGATCTCTCTGTCTTTCTCCGTCTGCTGAATATTGATTTTCTGCATGGATCATTTTTCAGTAATACACATCTTTATCGATCCACTGAAAGCTGACGAGTGGGAACTTTTTGTTCGGGATGGTTTTCATCCGTATATGCCTTCTTCTTTTCCAGGAAGCACCAGAAACAGCAGTGATTCTGACATTAACAATGACTATCCCGTTTCTATGGAGACGAACGAGCCGGAGCTCACAGATGGGCTGAGACGGGCAAAAAGACAGGTGAGAGTTTTTATTTTTGATATCAGTTGTTTTATCTTTTTTTTTTTCTTGAAGATTATTCATGCACAGCAGGCTGCCGAAAAGGGCATCATTTTCAGCCAAAGGGAGGTCATGGTAAAGGTTTTGTACCGGGCCCAAGAATTTCTAACCAAGCCCTGCTTGCATATATCAGACGATAGAATTGCTGGTCTCACTTCATATTAGGTGCCTTTGACTACTAAAACACTTTCACTACTGGTCAAAAGTTATTAAGAACAGTAATATTGTGAAATATTATTACAATTTAAAATAACTTAATTCTATTTTAAAATGTAATTTTAGCTGAAGCTGAATTTTCAGCAGTTATAACTTTAGTCTTCAGCGTCACATGATACTGAAATCATTTTAATATGCAGATTTTCTGCCCAAGAAATGTATTATTATCAGTGTTGAAAATAGTTGTGCAGTTTTATATTTTCTGTTTTTATATTTTTACTACAAAATAGTAAGATAATAGTAAGAAATATTTCTTGAGCAACAAGCTCAGTAAGACTGAAGCCTGGAGTAATGTCTGTTGAAAATTCATTGTTGCAATCACAGGAATACATTGCTTTAAATTGTAATAATATTTTATGATATTACTGTTTTTACTGTATTTTTGTGCCCAAAAAAATGAAAACTGAAAAATGCCATGCTCCAATAAGAAATTAACCAAAGTTCTTCAAACAAGAAGTAATCATCTAGGAATATTTTAATAATGATGTGTTTACATAACTGATATAAAAGACTAAAAAATATAATATAAATAAAATATAATATGAAAATGAATGGTCGCATGGTTGCAATGGTTGGACATTGTACAAATAGGGCATCCATGGTCTTCTCAACATCAAAATCTAAAGGCCTACTGTTGTAGTTCAGCACTATTTAAGTGTTTAAAGGAACACTCCACTTTTTTGAAAATAGGCTCATTTTCCAACTTAAACAGTTGAGTTTTACTGTTTTCGAATCCATTCAACCAAACACCCAGGTCTGGCGGTAGCACTTTTAGCATAGCTTAGCATTTATCATTGAATCTGATTAGACCGTTAGCGTGTCACTCAAAAATGACCAAAGAGTTACAATATTTTTCCTATCTAAAACTTGACTCTTTTGTAGTTACATTGAGTACTAAAACCGACGGAAAATAAAAAGCTGTGATTTTCTAGGCCGATATGGCTAGGAATTATACTCTCATTCCAGTGTAATAATCAAGGAACTTTGCTGCCGTACTATGGGTGCAGCAGCTGCAATGACATTACGTAGCGCCTGAAAATAGGCTATCTTCTGTCAACATAACCAACGTGACCACCTGCTTGCACAGGGAGACTATTTTCAGGCGCTGCATAATATCAGAGTGTGTAAATGAAGTTTTTGCTCAAAATAGCCTACAATTTTTTTTTTATAGCTTGTTAAAATTGCCACTTTTAGGGTATAAGTTTTCTATGGAAACTTCTTTGTTCATTGGTGCATCCCAAAACACAACACTTAATGCCTTTTTGGTGCTGATATTGTGTATCTCCAGTAATGATGGACTGCTGCTTCACACTCAGAGCTGTGTTTATGCTAATAAGGCAGAGATCGTCACTAATGGGCAGGACTTTTCCCTTCGATGATGCTTACGAAGGGAGAATCTGAAACGGCTTGTTCTCAGAGACTGTTTATAATTTATTGGGATTATAAAAAATGAGTGGGTGGATTTTACCATTATGGGTTTGTTGTTTACACACACTGCAGCCACACAACTGTGTTCAAACACCTTAAAATAGTGATTTTTGCACTTTAAATGAGCAAGTATCCTGGAGTATAGGATCCTGTGATGCCTTGGTTTTTGCTAACTTATAACTAGCCATTTACTCCAAAAGCAAACTAACTGAACAAGGGTTTCATAAAAGGTAGGGATGTTTTTGATGTCTTTTGCTGAACAGCAGGACATACTGGAAATATATTTATGGCTTGATCACATCAATGTTTGATCCGGCTCACATAACATTGATCCGGTGGCATTAGTTGTTGACTCAACAGTATATTCTATGACAGGCAGGTTTTAAAATGAACTTTTCACCCAAAAACGAATTTGGCTACTAATTTTTTGGGTTACCAGCCATTCAGAACTTCTACTAGCGAAAACAAAAATGACAGAAAAAATAAGATTATCAAAGCCGCTGTTTAGATTTTGACTGTGACTTTTATAAAGTGTTTATTTTGTTGTAAAATCCAAATAGAGCTCACTCCAAAATGAATGATGAATGACAGCCTCTTGCCATTTTATGGAATAGACGTTCACTTGTGGAACAAAATTCTAAAGTTATTTCTACAGAAAAAGTGTACCACTTGGGTTTGAAATGATGTAAGTGTGAGTAAACAGTGACAGACTTTTCATTTTTGGGTGAATTACTCATCTAACTGCCTGCTGCCTTTTTTAGAACAGACCTGACAAGGACAAATCCAAAATAAAATGGATAAATTTCATGAACCCTGATCTTTTCTGAAAGAAAATATATACCTGAATTTGTAAATAATTAAAGAGCACGCACTTATTATAGATTAATACATTTGAACTATTTGCAAGAATATATATGTATATTTATTTTAATAAATGACACAGTCCTAACCACATAAAACACCATAAAACACACTTAAGTGAAAGCCACAACTTTAACTTATAACTTTAATAACTTTATTTTTTAGTTCAGTCCTAAAGTTGATAACTCTGCTACTTTGTGTTTTATCATTGAATCATTTTCTAAGACAAGTGAAATTACTGAAAGTCTTAACGTTCACAATATGCAAACATACAAACTTTATCTTTTACCATGGTGAAAACCACTTAACGTTTCTTTGTCTATGCTTGTTACATTCACAATTAGCAATTACATTGTGTGAAGAACAATGTAAATTACATGCAAAATAGCAACATTTTTTTTTATAATACACAGTTGGCAAATAAATATTGCTGAATTCAGCTGTCGAGTTCAGTTGCTTACAACTTATCTCACATTCTTTTACAATTACAAAGTAACACAGTATAATTTCTGCTTGGTTTCTGTGGACACTCAACCCTCACATTCTTTGATTTGATTGGTAATCGCAAAAAAATTGACATTGGCGAATACTGTTATATTGCACTGAGCGTAAACACACTAAATATATTAAAATGAATTTGAGGGAGTCTTGAAATTACTGACAGTAGCCCAGTTACGACCATTCCCACCCAAAATATCATTTTAGAATTATTGATGGCAAAGTGATACCCATAAAGGTATTGGACAGAGCACAAGACAAAACAGAAAACAGGAAAAGGCACAAAACAATCTGTCAATGAAACATTTTGTAAATGCAGCCAATTAAAGGTTCAGTTTGAGACCCTGTTTTCCGTTTTTTTTTTTTTTTTTTTTTTTTTTTTAAATATACAAGATGCCCCTCGAATAGACTGTGGGCGGTCAGTGGGTGTGATGTCTGAGGCTGAGACTAGCGTGTGAAAGGGTTGTGAAATATTAGCACAGATTGTTCACATCATAGATTTGAAAAAGGCTAAAAAAAAAAAAAAAAAAAAAAAAAAAAAAAAATGAGTGTGTCAAGCTGTGGAAAGGTGGGAGGGTAGAGGTTGAGAAAAGGGGAGGGAGTCACAACACTAAGTAAAACACAGGTCTACAGCTCACTCAATATGCAGATAAATAAATGTCAAAATGTGGGTGGAGACAGTTGGGGGAACTTCACAATTTTAAAAATATAACCCTATGACAACAAAACTCACTGTCTTTATCACCAAGAGCACAATACTAACAACTATCATGGACAAATCAAATCAGGTTTTATGATCTGTACTCACAAATATCAACAAACGAGCAACTGAACATCCCAAGCTACTGGATAAATGAGGAATTACATTTAAAAGATCTTTCACAATATCTTCATAATTGATGAGCACTAAATGACACACATAAAAAGTAAGAGTAAAGACATTCCTATCCATTATTATTTAAATTTTTGATTTCACATTGTCTTCTATGACAGCATTTTAGTGTCAAAAATTATGATTATGAGATTAAAGTCATAATATTTTGAGAAAAATGTAAAAATTACAAGAATGAAATCATAGCAATATGTGATTAAAGTCATAATATTTTCAGAATAAATTCAAAATGACAAGAACAAAGTCATAGCAACACAAGATCAAAGATGTAATATTTTGAGAATAAAGTCAAAATTACAAGAACAAAGTCGTAGAAATACAAGATTAAAGTTGTAATATTTCAAGAATAAAGTCAAAATTACAAAAAACAAATTTAAAACAGTACAAAATTAAAGTCATAATATTTTGAGAATAAAGTCAAAATTACAAGAACATGTCATAGCAATGCGAGATTAAAGTCGTAATATTTTAAGAAAAAGGTCAAAATTACAAGAATAAAAATCATAGAAATATGAGATTAAAGGAGAACTCCACTTTCAGAACAACAGTTAACAATTTACTCACCCCCTTGTCATCCAAGATGTTCATGTCTTTCTTTCTTCAGTCGTAAAGAAATTGTTTTTTGAGGAAAACATTTCATTTTTTCTCCATATAATGTACTGCTATGGTGCCCTGATTTTGAACTTCCAAAATGCAGTTTAAATGCAGCTTCAAACGATCCCAAATGCGGTTGTAAACGATCCCAGCCGAGAAAGAAGGATCTTATCTAGCGTAATGATCGGTTATTTTAATAAAAATAATACAATTTATATACTTTTTAATGCCAAACACTCATCTTGTCTTACTATGTATAAAGGGGATGAGTACATTATATGTGAATCTTTGTTTTGGAAGTGGACTTCTCCTTTAAGGTCGTAATCTTTCAAGAATAAAGTCGAAATTAAAAGAACAAACTTATAGCAATACGAGATTAAAATCATAATATTTTGAGAAGAAGGTCAAAATTACAAGAACAAAGTCATAGAAATACAAAATTATTGTCAGAATATTTTGAGAATAAAGTCAAAATTACAAGAACAAGTCATAGCAGTACAAAATTATATTTTGAGTATAAAATAGTATATTGCGTTAAATTAAATTAAACAATTAGTTGTGAAAATTCCACCTACTCAGCAAAACTCTAAACTTTAATTTTTATTGTATTTAACATTAAAAACAGTAATAAAAATGTTCTTACGGTTGAGGTGGGCTCTAACTTGTTAAACTGACTGTTTTATGAAAATAAACAAATGTTGGCAGGTTATACCATTGTTACTTTTGTGTGTATTTTTAACTTTTAAATACATCCCAGCTCCCTTCCATCTGTTCTAAAAGAGAGGCAGCGAGGCCCAGTGGCCTATCCACCTAATATGGCCAAATTAAAAAGAATAACCTTAATAAATTGCTTTTATTTTATAATCTCTTCTTTCTCTTTAAAATCCAGAGCTGCAGGGCTGAGCAGCATTGCTGTCATCTTTATCACTTTAAGGATTAAAGAGTACCCCTTGGTTGGTAAATGTCCCTGAAGCAAAGCTGAATATAATTAAATAATATTTTATGTAGATAATAATTAACTAGGAGGAAATCTTTAGTCAGGCAAATGACAAGTATTTTTTAAAATTACACCAGAAGTTGTAGGCCATAGTGAGGTTATGCAACAATGAATGATTGACATTTCAGTACTACATGAGCAGACAGCGACTTAAGTAGCACTTAAGAGTGTTCGTGTGAAGTGCATTTTTGAGAAATGCACATAAAAAGGAACAAACGTTTCGCACATAAGAGTTCCCATCAGGAACTGCCACCAGGTCATTGTGTTACACTGCGACTTAATGAAGAGCTTTTCTTTTCTGTACTTTCCTTCTCTGTTTCACCTCTGTTCATCACTACAAAAGGCGTTCAATGGGATTCATTTTAATTAAGGCATCTAATTTTACCTTTTTACTTCAAAATAAAAAACTTTTTACTCCACAAATCCTAAAACTTTAACGTGTCCACAAATCCATTATTACCAAAGAGACACTAAAATATTTGCTATTCAACATACATGAAAGATTCAACCCTTTAAAGACATTGGTTTGGTTAAATCTGTGACTTCATGTGTCCCGCTACAGGTTCGGAGGGGTCCCCGCACAGTTCAGAGTGAAACAAAATATGTAGAGTTACTAGTGGTCAATGATTATGAACTGGTAAGATCTGCTGATAATTTATTAACTTAGGAGTTATTCTGTTCTGTTTTTCTTTTCTTATGTAATATTTGTCTTGATGTTTCTTTTTGTAGTTTGTACAGATGCGAAGATCAGCCCCTCAGACGAGGAACTTTGCTAAAGCTGTAGTAAACATGGCTGATGCTGTATGTTCAGAAGTTTAACAGAAACATTCACAGTTTTTCTCATGATGTTTTCTTATGTTAAGTACTACAGCAATTTTTATACTTAACAAAACATCCTATTAAATTCCAGATTTACAAGGAGCAGCTGAACACTAGAATAGTGCTTGTCGCTATGGAGACATGGTCAACTCAGAACATGGTTTCTGTTGGCGACGACCCTTTGTTGACCCTGCGTGACTTTATGAAATACAGGAAGGAGAATATCAAAGAGAAGAGTGACGCGGCTCACCTGCTCTCGTATGTTATGCTTCCTTCTACATACAGATGACGCACTCTCTACAGGCTCGATCACTGCATTTGAAACATGCAATGTAAATATATTGAATGTAAATGTACATTCAATATAAATAACACTGTGTCCTAACCAGACGCAATAAGATTTCAGCGTCAAGCAATTCATCTGTCCACACAACAAGGATATGAGACAAACAAAATCAATCAAGTATCATAGCCAATTAAAAGATTGGGTGGGCGGGCTGCAATCCATCCAAATGGATAAGTACATATTTAATTCATAAATATTAAACCATTTTAACATTATTAAAAAATATACTAAATGACTGATACAATCTTTGTCAAGGAATACACTTTGTTTACAATGAGTTTATAGTATTACCAATCATGTTCTTAAATGTATTTTCAAGGTCTGAGGTAAATTATCCATTGTTGCTTTTATTATGGCTTTAAAAATCACGTAAAGTGATATTCAAACCCACATTAGACACTTAATTGGTGCCTTAGATTTTCAGTGTCGTAGTTTATATGCTGTTGTTCCAGCCGCGCCCTCAGATTGACATAGAAAGTTTACCTTTTTCACGTGTTGTGGCGTTGTGTCATGTCTGGTTAGGACACAGTGTTAAGCCCCATGAAATTGGCTTTTATTTCATGTTTGTTAGCCTTGAGGTTATCTACAGTGCCGCCGACTAATATTGGCACCCTTGGTAAATATGAACAAAGGCAGCTGTGAAAATAAATCTGCATCATTTATCTTTTTGATCTTTCAAGAAATTCACAAAATTCTAAACTTTCATTGAAGTAAAACAACTGAAAGTGGAGGGAAACTCACATTATGAAATAAATGTTTTTCTCCAATGCATATTGGCTACCATTATAGGCACCCCTAGAATTTTTTATAAGTAAAATATCTCTGAAGTATATTCATTCATATTTACATTTTGTAGCACAGGATGACTGAAATTGTCCAGCCATGACTTTATAAATATGAGGAACACAAAGACCAAATTCCTAATCATCTGTCACAAAGGGTAAAACCAAAGAATATTGATCTGATGTACAGAACAAGATAGCTGAGCTTCACAAAATAGGAAATGGCTGTAAGAAAATGGCTAAAGCATTGAAAATCCCCATTTCCACCATCAGTGCAATAATTAAGAAGTTCCAATCAACTGAAGATGTTACAAATCTGGCTTGAAGAGGACGTGTGTCTATATCGTGTGCACGCTAATGCACGCTGAGGAGGAGAGTGCAAAGACTCTCCAAGGATCACAGCTGGAGAATTGCAGAGATTAGTTGAATCTTG
Organism: Labeo rohita; assembly: GCF_022985175.1. Classification (NCBI taxonomy): domain Eukaryota; kingdom Metazoa; phylum Chordata; class Actinopteri; order Cypriniformes; family Cyprinidae; genus Labeo; species Labeo rohita. Next base: position 21,570,319 of record NC_066880.1, read on the forward strand.
GGGTCAGAAAGCCTAAAAAATATATATCAAACAGCCCCTCCATCACCACATGTTGTTCAAATGGGGTTCAAGGAAAAAAAAAACTTAAAATGGGACTGGCTTCTATGGTCAGATGAAACAAAAGAGCTTTCAACAAAGAGCACCAGATGGGTTTAGTGCAAACAGAGATAAAAAACTACGCCATGCCCATGGTTAAATATACTGCTGGATCTTTAGTGTAGTGGGCCTATTTTTCTGCTGGAGGTCCTGAACATGTTGTTCAGATACATGGCATTATGGATTCTATCAAATACCATTAGATCAGAAATCTAAACCTGACTGCCTCTGTTGGAAATCTTATAATGGACCATGTTCGGATCTTCCATAAAGGCAATAATCGACAACAAACATCAAAATCAACACAAAAATGTGTCACTTGGGCACAAAATTAAGCTTTTGCCATGGCTGTCTGTTTCCTGACCTGAACCCTGTAAAAAATGAGTGGGGTGAACTGAAGAGAAGCACCAACATGGAGGTGGTATTCTGAAGGATCTGGAGAGATTGTGGTTGAAGGAATGGTCTCTGATTTCTTGTCAGATGTTCTCCAAACATATCATACATTATAGGAGAAAACACAGAACAGTTATCTTGGGACAAGATGCGTTGCAATAATTGGGTGCCAATAACTGTGGCCATCGTGAACTAGAGAAAAACATTTATTTCACGATGAGATTTTTCCCCTACTTTCCATTGGTTTTCTTCAAAGAAAAGTTAGAATTTCATACATTTGTTGATTGAAAGATCAAAAGGATAAACAATGCAGATTTATTTTCACAGCCACCTTTGCTCATATTTACCATGGGTGCCAGTAATAGTGGGTGCCACTGTATATGCTAGTGTACCTCAAAAAGTATTTAAAACCTTTAGCATCCTAGGAAATGGACAGAAAATTTTAATAGAATCACCTGTTTACATTATTTGATCAAAGGGGGCGCACATTTCAGAGCAGAAGCAGTGGCACTGCCTATATTGAGGGGATCTGCTCACCAACACGAGGAGGAGGAGTCAATGAGGTGAGAGCTAAAGCTCAGAGCTGCCAAACATTCACTATGAATGTGAATTGACCCTTTTTTCACACATTACTGGTGATCCAAGTGAAAAAATGTTTGTCTTCATAATCTCAATCAAATAACTTCTAAGTAAACATCAAGGTCTTTTCATTATCAACAAACAAGTGCCAGCAGTATTTCAAAAGAGAGCAAGCTCTGCTACTGACTGCAGAATCATTTTCAAATATGGCTACATTTTGGGATTGAACAGACACTTTTCTTTTTGTTTTAAATATCAGTTCATAGTCTTCTATCCCAGCTTAGTTTGCAGAGCCAACTATAAGTAATCAATTAGTCATTTGATTTCCTATGAAATTCAATCAGTTCATTATTTGTGCATCCCAAGCAAAATTGGCTCCACCAGTGGTGTCAGTTAGGGTGGAACTACATGTACAATGCCCTCCAAATGCTCAAGGTTTCAGAGTGGGATTTTGGACAATATCAGCATGAATCCTTATCAGTTCTTGGCTTAAATATAAAATTAAAATAACTTTCGTTTATCGTTGAAGACCAATAATAATGCATTAAATCATCTTCTAAATGACTACTAATTTACAGTCTATGTGTATATTGTCAGTATGGAAACGTGGGGCCTATGGCTATAACCTTGTGTCAGAGTTTAGGACAGAACCTTGGAATGATGTGGAATAAAGATCGTGCTACTGCAGGTAAACACCCTTTTACTCCATAAACCAACCTCTTGACACAACATATCAAAATAAATGAGGACTGTTGTTTTAATGAATATGTGTGTGTGTGTGTGTGTGTATGTGTTGTAGGAGACTGTAAGTGTCCAGATCCGTGGTTAGGCTGCATCATGGAGGATACTGGGTGAGTCATGCTATTGGGTTTTTATTTTAACACTCATGTAGAAATGTACTATGCCGGTACATAAGCTCAATCATAAATGTTTGACAAATACATTGCAACCATGAGGTCTCGTTGTACATTATGTGCTTGATCTCCATTCTTGCCTGGGTTGGGCAAAATTCAGAACTAAGGAATTGAGCTGAACTGACCATATCCCATAGGATGATAAAAAGAGGAATTTACTGATTTGCAGTTCAAAAATATTCAACACATTTAATGCATTCTGGGAGTGTTCTTCCACCCTGGTCTACTAAAGTTAAATAATTAAATGCAATAAAATGAAACTGATATCTTTCTCTTTGTCCCTAAGGCCTATAAACCTTGCAAACAAGGCTGGCAAGCCAGCAAAGTTTATTTAATTAGTTAAAATCAGGGTTCCCAAGGATTCTTAAAATCCTCGAAAGTTTGTGAATCTGAAAAAAAATTCAAGGCCCTGTAAAGTTTTTGAAAATAAATGTACATAGATAAAGGTCCTTGTAAGTGCTTGAATTTATTTATTTTTTTTTTTTTTTACAAGAAGTTTTCTGGAAAATATTCCATATTTTTCCCTCCGATCTGCTAGTGTGTTAATTCGCCAACACTTCATGGACTATGCGTATTAGCTTAAGTGATTTGCATTACTTAGGGTGACCATATGTGTTTAATGTGACTTCTAAATGACCCAAAATGTCCGGGATTCAGCTTTTGCTTTCCACAGTCACCGTTTATTGTGTGCGTTTTTGTATTAAAGCCCTATGTCTGTGTTTTGATCCCGCTCGCGCTGAATTTCAGGCCATTACCGCCTGCTCACGCAATCATTCTAATTGAATATAATTTTTGCGCATTAGGGAGCTGCTATCGTATGTGGAGTATTTAAATCTTTTTTGAACGAGCAGCTATTTACTTTCACTTTCAATTTCATGATCACACGCACTGTATAAAAGGAGCACATCTTACAAGATCAGATATAAGCACAATGTCTGCTGAGCAGCAAATGCTCCAGCATGATTTGTCAGTCATCTCTCCTTACTCTTGTCTTGATCCATGATCAGTTAAATCTGATTCCTGCAGCTTGTGCTGGATGCAAGGTTGCCAAATCTGCTTTTTTTTTTTGCACGTAATGGACCTTTATCGCACCGGAATTGAACACCGGAAGCGCTTGTCGATGTGTATCGATTCTTCCGGTTATGTATATTTTTCAATATGCTGTAATCACCTAGTTGAATAAAAGCCTGTTACAATGAGCATCTGCAGGATGATTTCAAAATCCGGAAATTTTCAGAGACAGGCGAAGAAATATTCTGTGCTGTGCACAGAATTTTCCAAACTCAACGGAACTTGTCATTTTAATCCCACCAATCTAAGAAACCCATGGCTCGTAAACATGCGTGATTTCACCACACTGCGTCAGTGCTGCAGTGTGTGTGAGACCTGATGAATAAGATCAGAATCAACATATTTATTCATTTGTATTAAATTTTAGTCTTTATTATGTCATTTTTCATTTACAGTCATTTCACTGCATGGAATTCAGACATTTATGCCATAATTCTTAATTAATACTCAAAGCCACGCTGTCAACACATTATACTGTTTAAGATTAATTAGCTCAAATGTTCAACATTGTTATTTCTTTAAGGCAACGCCCGCGCATTCATTCATCTATTTTAACACCGCTCTTAACCATGGTATGTGTAGTAAAACTGGCAATACAAATGGAAAAGTCAGTGGAAAAAATAAAATAAAATATAACATGGTTACTACATATTTACTATAGTAAATCTATGGTTAATTTTGTAAGGGTGTTTATCAGTCAAATTTATTTCAATGTAAACAGCTATAAAATATAATAAAAAAACATTGTTAATGAGAAGACGAAATTCACTGCAGCAGGTTCAATTTATTTATTATTCAGAATGCACATTTGGAAGAGAAATGTATTAATAGGAACATTTCAGCAGATGATATGTGATGTAGACCTTAACATCCTCAGTTTTGAAATGCATACTCCATGCGAACGTGCTCCCGCGTAATATTTTAGAAGGACTTTAATTCGTCCCACTCATCTCATCTGTGTTTTGTCAGGAAATCGTGAAAACTGAGGCAGTGTGTCATTGTTTAGAATAAAAGCAGCCAGGTACACTGCAGTAACACCGGCGAAAGAAAGGAAAGAGAGGATTCTCCCATTAGTTTTCATTGCGTTGCGATGGGACAGGAAGTGGGGATACACTGCTTCGCTTACTGGATATAGGAAGTGAGATAACGGTCCGTAGGGCTGATTTCAAATTGTTGTGAAGGGTTGATTTTTTTCCTGTGGGTTAAAGGTTTGAAATATTGCATAAATTACATTTGACTGAAATGTTTGTATTAAAACATTTTGCATTCTACCTGTGATTAAACTGTGCAAGATGTTACGTTTTGTGATGGCCACTGGTTCGAAGCCTTTTAGCTTCAATCTGCAAAAGCATGACTGTAAAATGTTAGGTATGGAAATGAAATATTTGGAGTTTTGATATGGGATATGGTCATTGCGCTACTTTGGGGGCTTTTTAATTATAATAATTAAGATTACAAAGAATGGTTTGCCAGATATCCAAAGGACCATTACTTGGCCAGGTGCAGAGCTGAATATTCTTCAGTTTTATGCAAAACCGAAATATGACAAATCGGATCAGATCAAATCAGATCTCTGTCATATGGCCAAAAATAAATGCAAAAAAAAAAAAAAAAATGCATAGTTGTGTTTGACACGTGAAAACTGTAACAACGTATCTTAAAAGGAAACACGATGGGAAGGGTATTGGACCTAGAAAGTCCTTGAAAGTTAACCAAGGTGTGGGAACCCTGAAAAATATGACAATTATGTCAGTTTGTAATTCTACCACTGTATATTCAAATTTGAATTGCAACTTTGAATGATTTTTTTTTACCATATTTTACTTTAAATTTAGAAATTTAATTGGGATATTAAAAGCATTCTTAATTTCTAAATTGTGCACAACCTTGCTTCTTGCATTACTGTAATCTTAGTACTAGGTGATGAACTTCAGATGCCTTTGCCATTAAACCAGTTTGTTATTCATCAGATTGCTAGCTATACACATTTGTAAGATCCAGTTTGCTCTGCTCTGGAGAGTACTTTTTAAGACTTTCAAGTCAAGTCTTAATGTCCGTAAAATAATTTGTTTCTGTAGCACAACTGATGGAGCATATATTAGCAATACTAAAGTCATAAATTTGATTCCTAGGATGACTCTATTGAATGAAGTTACTTTGGATGACATTTTGCTGTTCCTTATCAATTAGTTTACACACTTTCCATGTAAGGAACTAAACACTCTGAACTGTATTATGTGATCCTGACAGATACTATCTACCCAGAAAGTTTTCACGGTGCAGTATAGAGGAGTACATTCAGTTCCTCCAGCAAGGAGGAGGAAGTTGCCTCTTCAATAAACCTAACAAGGTTTGTCTGGAACATCCTTTAAAAATGGGAGAAAAAAAACATTATTTTTATTTTATTTTATTTTTATTTTTTCGTCTAAGTAGTAGGGTGGTTTTATAAAATGCTAAGCTATATTTTCACAGACAATATTCTACCAAATTATATAGTCTTGTCGTGATCTTTGGGGAAGGACAAGAAGACATTTTACAAGAGCAGATGTGATTTTATTGACCATTAACAACCCGATATGCTGGGTCCTGGATATCCAGCATGCCAGTCACAGTGATGGTGGCATTAAAACATTTGCAGTCCAATGATAAAGATATGCTGAGCTTACAACTCTTACATTATTACAAAGGATAGCAAATATATTACCAGTGCCAGTTATTCCCTGTACTAATGTCAGTATAAACCATAATTGGCAGTTTACCTGTGCTGCTTATGCTTCAGTGAATGCTGGGAATTCAAACCCCACTGCCACCGCACCACAGGCATCACACTGCACCCTTCTTAAAGCACAGGTAGAATTCTTTTTTTTTTTCGCATTCCGCTCCATCTGGTGCGCAGTTGAGCATGCAACATGTTTCAAAGTATACTCCTTTGACTGTGAGTGTGGAGAGGCGCGTTTGGCTGGACTGTTGTTTTCAAGCACTATGTTGTACATGGTAAGCCATGCCTGAGATTTGTTCTAATACCTACTCAACCAGAAATTCTCTGTGGCCAGTACACCAATACCATGTTCGTGGGGACAAAATCTTTCCCTCTAATGAAAATTGTAGATTGTTTCTGGTTGCTGGCAAAAGCCATGGACCAGCTGCTTTCAAGGTTGGATAAAGCATGCCTGCTTTGCCTTCAGTGATACATCCAGATGTAGTGGTGACCCAAACACCAAATCTACAGGTGTCCTCATCTCTTCTCTAATTAGTGTCTAATTAATATGAGATTTTGGGGTGGATTTTTGTGAATTCCTGCACTGTCAAAACAATACGCCTACAGGTCCAGAGGGAAGTACTGGTCCAATCACGCTTATGTTCAACCAAGATATTAGGTATTACAAATTGCAAAAATAAAAACATATACAGACTTTTATGTGTGCACGAGAAACCATTAAACTTACCATTAAACAAAATGTGACCCTGGATCACAAAACCAGTCATAAGGGTCATTTTTTCGAAATTGAGATTTATACATCATATGAAGCTTTCCACTGATGTATGGTTTTTTAGGATAGGACAATATTTGGCCGAGATACAACTATTTAAAAATCAGGAATCTGAGGGTGCAAAAAAATCAAAATATTGAGAAAATTCCCTTTAAAGTTCTTCAAATAATGTTCTTAACAGTGTATATGACTAATCAAAAATTAAGTTTTCATACATTTACAGTAGGAATTTTACAAAATATCTTCATGGAACATGATCTGTACTTAATTTCCTAATGATTTTTGCCATAAAAGAAAAAAAATCAATATTCAATTAAATCAATAATTGCTACAAATAAACCCCAGCGACTTAAGACTGGTTTTGTGGTCCAGGGTCACATATAAACCAATGTACACTGTCTGAGTCACAACACATATTGTGCCATCAGCCCATTTCATTTTGTGGTTTCTTGGCCTTCACAAAGTATGCGTTAAAGAGACCTAAGGCTTTGAAATATAGCATATTGCCCTAATGAAAGCCAAATTTTAAACACTTTTTACAGTCCCAGTCTTTTTTATAGACCCTTGAACTTGGCAAATTTTATGTCATCAGCCTATTTCATGTCATGATTTCTGCGCCGCCACAGAGGATGTGTTAAATTTGACATTATGCCTTGATATTAGAGGTAATGCAATAAAAAAGGCAAATTTTGAGCAAGTAGATCTCTGTTAATTCATGTGCATCCATGCTTTGGTTTTATTTATAGTGACGCACAAAAGAATATAAAACTAGAAATTGTAATGCATAAGCATGCAAAAAATTCCCATGCGCATGTGAATAGTTTCTTGAGTGCACAAAAAACTTTCTTGTGTGCATGTAAAAGTCTGTATTTTTTAAAAAATAAATGTTATTTTTTATTTTAGGGACTCACTTCGAGAAAATATTTACAGATTGCTGTACTGTATACCAAATATAAAGCTGAAAATAATGCTCTATGAACCATTTATGTTAAATATAGTCTGAAAATCGGCTGAGAGATTTGGAAATTTGAGCCTGGAAAAGTATGGAATTTTTAAATGGAAAATGGGTAGGAACCGTGATGTTACTCAGCAGGGGGCCAGGATGTACATGCTCCAGTGGTGACCCACTTTGCGCATTTGTAGTGGGTATGTAAGTGCTGAGTTGGTCACTTTCCCTATCCTAAATGCATCAGGGTCAGGAAAATCTTAGACACCCTTGCTCTCACAGAACCTTGAACCAGTAAAATGGAAATGGCATGGACGAGAAGAGCTTGTAGGATGAAAGAGGAGGCTGAATGAGCTTCATTCTGGATATGAAGTAAGAGAGGATTAGAATGCTGGAAGCCAGGAGCAGATGGGTAGTGTTTTGGCAACCACTGCCAACCCACCAACTGGAGACCTGCAACCTGACAACATCTGCCTCTGGCTAAAAGCTATGGTTACATATAGGAGTAACCAGGGAAAGCACCTAACAGCTATATTCCACAATGAAAAGAACCTGGTACCTGCCTAGAGTGTCTGCCAAGTATCATGCATGCTGAGGGAGTTCCTCTCAGTGTATACAGCAGGGGTGCCTATTTGGGGTTGGATCTAAACTCTGCAGGACAGTGGCCCTCCAGGACCGAGTTTGGGCACCCCTGGTATACAGTATTTCAATATCTCCAAATCATGGAGTTTCAGATGGGTGGGCAGTGTGTTGCTGGTGGCTGCATTAATCTGCATCAGCTCCATTTGGCCACAGTAACATTTGTCTGACTGTGGAAAAGGAGCTGTCAGACAACGGGGTGGTATTAGCATGGTTTCAGCCTCTCCTGTTTATACCAATACCATATTCAGTGTCCATTTGAGAGATGGACATGCTGCTGCAGACACTTATGTGTGAGTACCAGCACATAGCGCATAGGCACACAGTGCTTGTGCCTTCTGCACATCAGTACACAGTGTTCATCTTGTGACAGTTATGGTTGGAGATCCAGTGACTTGAAGTATTGTAAAATGTCTTCTAACTCCTTCTCCAGAGATCCTAATTCTGACAATAATGTAGCAAATGATGAGCTCACAATTTAGATTTTTGAAAAATGAGAAGACAACTAAAGCAGATTTTTAGGACCCTTAAAACGGCAAGGGACACATCATCTTAACACAAAAATAATAAAATGCAACACATGCAAATTATGCAAAAAAAAAACAACAACAACAACAAAAAAAACACTTGCATCACATATAAATGAATGACATCAGAATAAATGTATGAAGTAGTTTTAATGTATATAACTACTTTTATTATGTGGTTTGAGTTGCAATTACTTTCTTTAAAGGATATATTTAGGTTATAACTTGCTAAACAATGCATATTTAATGTAAGTATGGGGCAGTGACATATTTCCTGTTGCTACAGTTGTTGGATCCTCCTGAATGCGGGAATGGTTTCGTGGAACAGGGAGAAGAATGTGACTGTGGTTCCCAAGTGGTGGGTGACAAGATTACTTTGAATTTTCATATATAATTTATTATATTCACACCCTGCCTTAAAGGTATAGTTCACCCAAAAATGAAAATGAAAATCATTTATAAACATTTGATGGTAGCCATTGACTCCTGTAGCCGTTTTAATGATCAGTGGCTACTGTCAACTATTTGAAAATTCTTAAAAATATGTTCTTTTATGCTCAACGGGGGAAAAAAGTCATACAGGTGAGTTTTCGTTTTGGGTGAACTATCCCTATAAAGTGTGCTAGCATAAGAGAACAGGAAGGTGATTATTGCAATGCTGTGATAAGCTAATGGGATGTTTTTATTGGCTGTACACTCTGTAGGATTGCTCTCGTGCCGGGGGTGCATGCTGTAAAAAATGCACTTTGACCCATGATGCAATGTGTAGCAATGGACTCTGTTGTAGCCGTTGCAAGGTAAGTGGTGGAAGAATTGTTCGCCCGAAAATTTAAATTGCCATTATTTACTTACCTTAATGTCATGAGCTTTTAAGCTCCAAAAAGGACCAAAGGATCATCGTTGTGGTGGTTTTGGTCCTTTTTGGAGCTTGCCAGCCCTTGCCAGCCCATCACAGAAGATGGCCATAATACAATAGGTTTGTGTAAGAAATTGTGTGCGTTTGCATCATGAAGATGGCATGTCTTGTGTCATGCAATGAATCGCAACACATAAAGTATGCATATGTATGAATGAGATTTGAAAGCTGTAACAGAAGGGGCAGTTCTTATATACTTTATGACTTTCTTTCTTCTATGGAACTCAAACAAAATTTGAGTAATAACTGGTAATGACAGAAACTTTTAAGATATAGGGCATATGTTTTGTGCGATATTCAAAGTCTTCCAAGACACCTTGATTGGGTGGATGGATAAATAAATTAAGTTAGATGGTAAATGTATTTAACTTTTGATATATTTCTTAAGTTTTACACACACTTATGCTGACCAACCAAATCTATAAGGACTAATGATACACCTCAAAGTAATCATGACAAGACAGAACTGAGAACCACCTGACAAAAAAACAAGACTATAGGTGTGTTCAGTTAAAGCAGTGCTGCACAGACTGATCACTGTATGAAAGTAAAGTGCTGCGAGAGCTATAGAGAGCAGATGGCTCTGTATGTTTTTCAATTGCTCTCACGATATGTTTTACACCATAGTGCCACTTCGAATCAAACACACCTAATGAAAACATAACACATAAAGCAAAGCAATCACTTGGCAAGATCACAAAAGGGGCACAGTGAATCAAATGACAAAACAGGAAACATGACTTTGACAAACTTCAAAATAAAAGAAAATATAAAGAAAAACTAAAACAGGCGTTGTATCTACAACTGCAGACATATTTTCTATAGTTGATATCTAAAGAATTGAGTAGCTGAATGCATGTTGTTCAGCAAATCTTTTTACAAAAGTACTAAATTCAAGACCTTGGTGCGTTTTGACTCAGTGCTGAGAATAGCCAAACTTGATAATCTAGTCTCTGCCTCTGTAGACCTTAGGAGACTTTTGATTATCTTCAAAGCTGAAAAACTCTATTTTGTGCAAACTGAACTGTTCAAAGAAACATCCTTCAAAAAAGGCTTCACTGCAATAATATGTCACTGTTTCTTTTAGTGCATCAGTGCATTCAAGAGTGGTCAGAACAGAACAGACTTTAGCGTCTCAGGCAAAATATTCATGTCACTTAACACCTTTTGGAAGAGCACAAGACAATTTGGGCCAACATGCCGTTCACTTACATGGATCATTGAGGATTTTTCTCAGCACTTGCAGCATGCAGCACTTGAAAAATACCAGGCATTATCTATTCATGACATTGCAACATTAAATGTCTGCAAGCCCAGTGCCATTAAGTTACTAAAGCTCCCTTGATACACCATCATGCAAATTCCACTGCACTTGAAGCCATTTCCAATAGGTGAAAGATCCAGAAAGAAACATGAAATGTTTCCAACAAAGAAAAATTGCCAGCACAGTCATCCACTTTGACTAGGCTGACACTGCAAAGCACATAAAATGCATGCTTGACTACTTATTTTATTCTTGCATGGTTTATACCCAAGATTTTTCTTGTACTCAACATCATACTTCTCTACACAGCTGATTATTATCTCAGTTAACCCAGTTGCAACCAGCTTTCTACCTGCTGAAATTTTAAAAAGCTTTCATGAATCAGATTGTTGTAATAGTATTTCAAGACAAATGACACTTTTCCTAGTTTTTTATCTTGCTAGTAAGAAAAATTAGCCATTATTAGTCATTATTATTGTTCATCACTACTATGATGTCAGTACAGGGTAAAGTTACTTCTGTATATTATATTAATACCCTCTTTTCCAAAAAAAAAAAAAAAGTTTCTTAGCTTATTTGTTTTGTCCATTTTCCAAGTTGTTCTTATGTAATCTACAAAGAAATAACATTGTACTTGTTTGTAACTTATATGCCCACATATTATCTCAATGAAATGAACTTATTCAGTCATTTTCCTGGAATCACCACATCATGATAAGAATTTCACACATTTTTTCCAAGAATAAATTAAACACACTGAAGAGAAGAATTATCAGTGAATAACTTTTTTTAATTTCAGCGTGTTTTTCACATAAATATATTGTTTAAAATTTCTTCAGTTGTGTTCCACAGAAGAAAAAAAGTCAATACAAACTGCACCGACAGATGCAGACGAACAGCCAGAGTCACCTTTTTAGACTTTCCAACATATTCCAAATGCTGACTACATGTTCAAGCACCAACCAATGGCAACAGATACTGACAGGGGAAGCACACTGATCTGACAAAACCTGACGAACATGTCTGTTGCTGTCTGTCTGTGTCTGTCAGTGCAGGTTGAATTGGCCTATACAGATTTGGAACAGCATGAGGGTGCACTTTTCATAGTCGAAGGGACAATACCCTAGTCATCGGTCAGACTTTTTTGTAGTTTAGTGTGATTCATTTTACATACAGTAGATTTGTTGTGCGTTTTACATTTTACTTTTACTGAAAGACAGATTAAATGCTTAAAAGTTAGAAGTTTGTTTGTGTGTTGCAGTATGAGCAGAGAGGAGTGGTCTGCAGGGATGCAGTGAATGACTGTGATGTGCCGGAAACGTGCACTGGCGATTCGAGTAAAGTAATGATACATATAAAATCATAATTTAAATCATTGTTATCAAAATAATAATCATTAAAAAATGTAAGACATTAACATATGCTTCTCATTCATTTCTTAAACAGTGTCCACATAATGTCCACAAACTGGATGGTTACATGTGCAATGCTGGACTGGTAAAATAACTTGTGTTTTTCTGTATAATATAACCCTTACATTTTTCTTACAACAACTGTATGTATGTATGTGGTAATCTGATGTACTCTCTTCTGGCTCTTTCAGGGACGCTGCTATGGAGGCCGCTGTAAGACCAGGGATGCCCAGTGTCTGGCGCTCTGGGGCCACAGTGAGTAGTGTCTCTGAAATTGTACACTATATATTGTTTATTATGAGTTTTATTAGTAATGAGTATTAATTATGGATGTAGACATTGTGATAACATTTGCTGAGAATTGTCAGTATAAACCTATGGTGTTTTTTTTTGTTTGTTTGTTAATCTCGGGTCTTAATTTTACATGATTCATATAATGCTTCATCAGGCATCAAAATATAATAATAGCTCATCTGACAGTAGTTCTTTGCAAAAACTTTTCTTCCTGCACCTGTCTGGTGTCCTTCAGCACAAGAGTGTTAGTGATAGATTAATGATGACACATGTAATATGCCTGCAGCACTCAGCTGATTTGAAAATTTGAGGTGGTTGTAGAAAAGAGTGATGATAGAGGCACAGATGAGGATCAGCAACTGGACTATGCTAATATTCATAGCCTGCTTCAGACAGGAAATAAGTAGAGCTGTCTGAATTTGTCAGATGATTGTCTTTAGGTTACTTGCTCCTATTCAGATATTGGTCTGTGTGGCATCATATGATGTCTGTGATTACTTTTCAAATCAGAGCAATGAATCATTTCAAAATTTATTTTTGATGTTTTAAAAATGTCTGCTAATAACTTATGGGCAACTTAATATAATTAACAATTAATAATTAATAAATAATTAACATTATTCTAATCTAGATGAATTAATGCTGTTAAAGATATGTTTGTTGTTAGTCCCTTGGTGTTAATCAGTATCCAAGGTCATTTGAATAAGAATGATAAGCTTAAGCATGACATACTCTCTAGAAGTACAATACTTATCATACTCACCTAGATCTCCAGCAACACTACTGATTTTACCCAACATGGCAAAGGAGAATTTTTCAGTTATATTTATTAGGAAAAGTGTCACATTCCAGTACAGATTATGTTTTTTTTTTTTTCTATAAAATCAGTCATCACTGAATATAAAACTATCTGTAAATAATTAAGAAATATGTCTTTGAGACAGTAACACAACAAACATATTCTACAGGTCACTACTCTGTCTACAGTAACATTCTGTAGACAGACATTGTAAGCTCATCACTAGAATTTAATATATTGTAAGCTTATCACTAGAATTAAATATTCTACACACTGAAATTACTAGGGAATTTTTGTCACGTTTTGTTTTGGTAGCACTGGTTAATTTCTGACCCTGAATGAGACCATTAAAAGCTTCACTGTAAAATATGTTTGTACATTTTTTTTTTTTTTTTTTTTTTTACAGAAAAACTGTAAAAATGCTACAGTAAAAATCTTTCCCTCCACAACACTTGGCATATGTTTATATTTTATACAAAAAATTAGATTTTGGTAGTTAGTTTTGGTAGCAATTTATGTATATGTATAAAATACATGGTTATTTGTAAAACATACAGACACCAATATGCTGTCCTGTAATACCAGATACCTTGCAACTACAGCTGGCAGTTTTACTGTAAATGTATTGGGGTATTTTATAGTAAGGTACCAAATTGAAATTATTTCCAAAGTTCTTTTTTTTAAGTAATTTATAGAAAAATGGATAATTCACTACTTTTTAAGACAGAAAAAAATGCTGTTTCAACCACATTCAGGGCAGTCATTACTGAACGCATACAGTATAGTTTCACTATAAACAAATGTATACATCTCTTGTTTAATTCTAATTAGTGCTGTCAGAATTAGCACATTAACGCTGGCGAACAATTTCCTAGAGACATCAGTAATGTTGGTATCAGTAATACTCACCTTCAGTCATAAAAAAAAATAGGTAACATTTTTTTTTAAGGTCCAATTCTCACTGTTAACTAGTTGCTTATTAGCATGCATATTGCTAGCATATTGGCTGTTTATTAGTACTTATTAGATACATATTAACGTCTTATTCTGTATGACCATATTATACATCCTTAATCCTTTATTATAATCCTACCCAATACCTGAATTTAACAACTACCTTACTAACTATTAATAAGCAGCAAATTAGGAGTTTACTGAGGCAAAAGCTGTAGTTAAAGTGTGATCAAAAAAGATTAAATGTGAAATTCTTGCAATATAAAAGTATATTTAAAAATGTTAATGTTAGGTGGTTTTAAATGCGATTAATCAGGATTCATTTAAGAAAAAAATTACAGTTAATTGTTAATTTTTTTAATTGATTGACAGCATTAATTCTAATGCTAAAATTGCACATGCACAAAGCTCTGTTTATTTGACTGTGTTTTCCATTAGATGCAGCAGATCGCATGTGTTATGAGAAGCTGAACACTGAGGGTACAGAGCGTGGCAACTGTGGTCAGGACAGCAGCTCACACAGCTGGATTCAGTGCAATAAACAGTGAGTATAAATAAACAACCAGAACACCATTTTAACCTTTTCAGTGATATCATTATTTCTCCCTTTGTTTATTCTTTTTCTCTTTGTCTGTCTTCCACTGTTATTTCTGTGTTCTATCACAGGGATGTGTTGTGTGGATTTTTATTGTGCACTAATATCACAGCGAAACCACGGTATGGAGACTTAAATGGAGAAATCACAAGTCTCACTATCTATCATCAGAACAAGTACCTGGATTGTCGGTAAATGCATGCATTACATTCTTTGGTATAATTAATTTTGTTTTGTTTTTGTTTTGTTTTTTTACTGGAAAACAAGATGCTGGTTAGGATGAATTTAGGACTTTGGCTGCTGCATTTGGTCTCTGCTTTTTCAGAATCTCACACCATGGGTGGTTTTTAAGACATAGTCCTATTAAAAATAGTTCATTTAGTTTATGAAACTAACTACATCTGAGAAAATGCAGTACTTCACAAGGTGGTGTTTTTGTATGAATTTGTATAAGATTTGAATGGAACTATACTATTTCCAACTGTAAATCTAACCTTCAGTGGGGCATAAGCAGAAAACATACAGATGAGATTGTACAAATTTATAAAAAAAATAATTACAAATTGCCTCAGGAGTGCGTTGGAAAATAAACATGCTTTGCAGTGTGCGTTTGTGTGTAACACTGTTGTTTGTGTATTTTTAGTGGGGGTCATGCAGTATTAGAAGACGGCACTGATCTCGGGTATGTGGAGGACGGCACGCCGTGTGGTCCTAATATGATGTGCCTGGACCATCGCTGTCTGGCGGTCACCACTTTCAACCTGTCATCCTGTCCCGGGTCATCCGCTTCTCATGTGTGCTCTGATCATGGGGTGAGCTGTTCATCTTTGAAAAATCTAATATCGCAGTCACATATGTCTGTTTTGGGCTTGACTGCGTTTGTCACATAGCATAGACTGGTACTTTTGACAAAAGTGCATTTGACTCATTCTCAAAGGAATAGTTTAGTCACCCTCACATTTTTCATTCATCTTTGAAACACAAATAAAGATATATCTATTATCTATACAGATATATCTGTTAGTTCACTATATAGAAGTATATATATATAGAACTAATCCTTTAAGATATTCAGACAATGGTCAGTTTTGCTGTTAGCAAGAGTAAACAGTACTCAGATGAACAATGAAGATACAATCGATTGTCTTAAGTGAAAAATACCCAGTTGTCAAAGTATCTGATGGGAGTTTCTAAATTTTAATAAGCAGTCATTTGTGACATAGATTAATAAAACTGTCTTACATCCGTATTTATCATTAAATCTTTGACGTTCCATATAGTTTTGCTATGCTACGAATCTTGTGTGAGCCAAGATTTTCCCCCCCATATTTAGGCTTATCTAGACATTCTTTGTCTCTTTCTGTCTCAGACGTGCAGTAATGAGGTGAAGTGTATCTGTGATACAGACTACACTGGAAAGGACTGCAGTGTGTATGACCCCATTCCAGACCCCCAGCCTCCAGATGGTCCTGAGAAGTACAAAGGTTCACAACACATTCAGTCAGACGGGCGTTTGGGTTTTAGTTGGTCCAGCATCTCTTTGCATGTGTTTGGAATGAAATACTAGCATGTTCAGTGGCAATGTTAAGGGCCCCATGTGTCTATTTAACACAAAATGAACATACAGTGCTCTAAAAGGGAGTAAATATGAAATAAAATGAGATACATATGGTGGTACACAGGTGTAATTACATTGTATACATACTGACATTGTTCATAAAAATGGGCCTGTTTCCCATTCCTTCAATTAAAGAGTACGATTAATACCAATGTGAAAGGGCCCAGCTGAAATAAATACCAACATACTGGTATTAATTTACCTCTGAAATAAATACCAACATGGAGAGAATATGCAAAGAATGCCCTAGGTCAGCTAGGGCTCAAATCTTGGACTCCATTGAACCACTAAGTCATTATAGTGGTTATATGGTTAAAAAGAAGGAAATTAAATATAAACACACTTTGAAACTAATATAAAATAAGGTCTAATTAGTTAACATTAGTTAATGAATTGATTAACATGAACTTAAGTAGTGAGCAACATATTTTAGAGTATTTATTAACCTTTTTAATGTTAGTTAATAAAAATGTTCATGTTCATGCACACGGTGCATGAACAGATTTTGACAACTTTGGATCTCTAAAAGGAATTAGTAGATGCTGAAATTAATGTTAACTAAGAAATGCTGTGGAAGCATTCTTAATTGTTAGTTCATATTAGTTCATTGTTAGTTCATCTAATGTATCTGACTAATGTTAACAAATAAAACCTTGTGGTAACACTTTCTATGAAGCCCACATTTATAATACATTATAAGTGTATTCTTAATCAATGTATAATGCATTATAAAAACCTTGTAATATGTTATATCATCTTATGAATATTCATAAGAACAGTTTTAATGTATTATAATATTTACTTATTTGTAGTTATAGCTTAAGAGTATGATGATTTATAACACACAATGAACATGTTGCATTCACTTAAGTTACAATGAATTATATTTCTCATAGTTATAATGTATTATAAGTCTCATATCTTGCAATATGCTACTTTACTTAATGCAATCACTGACCACTTATAAGTATAGTTATAATAATAATATATTTTTCCCTCAAACAGCCATAAGATTAAATCAGATGAATGTTTAATATGACACATTTGCTTTGAACTATTTTTATTGTAATATCAATTTGATTATTTTGATGGTACCCTTTAGTCAGCTGTTGATCAGTAACTCTGCAACTATGTCAACTAGCAGTATTAGTAGGAGTATTAGTAGTATGTCTGCTAAATATGTGCTAACACTTTATTTTGATGGTTCCCAAAAGACAAGCTGACTATAAGTAACTTGGCAAGTACATCAACATTCTACCTACCCTAACCTTAACATAAGCCATACTAATACTCTGAGAGTTAGACATGTAGTTGCAAAGTTGCTTATAGTCGACTATAGTCAGTAAACTAAGGGGAGCATTAAAATAAAATGTAACCTAACATATAAACATTGCAATTTTTTGCAACTAGCTCACATCAAAATTAATATTAGTCTCACAGAGAACACTCCACACCTAACCACCTAAAAGATGTAGTAAGATACTGTGCAGATCTTAAATAATGTCAAGATATATAGCCCATTATAAATGTAAAATAAGATTTAATATGGTGTTCATTGTGTGTTATAAATAATCATAATCTTAAAAGTTATAACCACAAATGTGTAAGCATTATAATTGTATCATAATTGTTATAATTATTTATAAGATGATATAACATATTATAAGGTTTTTTATAATGCATAATGCAAATGTATTATAATGCCTTAGGAATACCCTTATAATGTATTATAAATATGGACTTCATAGAAAGTGTTACCAACTTTGTTATACATAATACCAAATATGTAATGAAAGTATAACAATAATAAAAGTTAATACATGTAAAATAAATACATTTCTGCTGAAACCACAACATTTCTACAATGTTATAACTGTGAGGTAAACTATAGGGGTGGTGTTATGTTATTTATGTTACATATGTTACATCAATGTATGTTAATTATTGTTGTGTGATTTTCTCCAACTATATTTTACCTCAAAACTACAGTTTACATGGTTAAGGCTGTTTAATCAGTTTTAGTTAGCTTTAGCACTGAACCTTTGTGGTTTCCGTATAACAGAGAATTCTGCATGGAAATCGAATGGGTCGAGCAGCTTATCAGTAGGTTTGCAACTGGCGTTTTGTCACATTTTTAAAATATTTGAGTTTTGGTGAGTCCCATGCTGTGTGCTCATGTGTAAACCTTTCATTTATTTATGTGGGTGCCATGAAAAAAATTACTATAGGGGAGTTGGCTTATAAACATATGCAAGATCTATAGGGAACCATTGGCTTATAAACATATGCAAGATCATTAGTCATTTCTAAGATTCTGATAGGTTAGAAGCTCAAATAAGAGGAAGAAGACAGAGGAAGAAGGGTCTTATCTAGTGAAACAATCAGTTATATTCTAAATTACAATTTCTATACTTTTTTTTACCTAAAATGCTTGTCTTGTCTAGGTCTGCCTGAACTCTGTGTATTCTGGTTCATGACGGGGTATTTCGAAAAACTAATTTTTTCCTCCAACTTCAAAATCGTCCTACATCGCTGTTTTTACCTTTTGTTTGTAAAGGGCATTTCACCTTCTTTGCATGTTCACTTTGTAAACACTCGGTCAGTACTTCTGCAGCGATGTTGCAATTTTGAAGTTTGAGGAGAAAATGAGATGGGAGTTTTTCAAAATGTCCTAACTGTCATGAACCAGAGTTCACACAGACCTAGACAAGATGAGCGTTTGAGATTAAAAAGTACATAAATTGTAATTATTTTTTAGAAAATAACTGACCGTTTCGCTAAATCAGATCCTTCTTCCTTCGCTGGGATCGTTTAGAGCCCTTTGAAGCTGCATTTTGGAAGTTCGACCTTGGGGGCACCATAGAAGTCCATTTTATGGAGAGAAATCCTGAAATGTTTTCCTCAAAAAACAATTTCTTTACAACTGAAGAAAGAAAGACATGAACATCTTAAATGACAAGGGGGTTCTGGAAGTGAACTACTCCTTTAAGAGACATCAGTTCCCTTTGAGGCACTGGGTTCTTCATTTGTAAGTGTCAAACCAAATGTTACCACAAGATGGCACTGCCTCCCTCTCCAGAGAGCATGAGCCCACTGTGGAATAAAGCTTAAACCAATTAATAAAGGAAACAGGAAAAAGGGAAGCAAGACTAGACTAAAAACTAAACTTAAAAATGAAAGCACATGACAAAATAAAAGACACCATTAAAAATATATAATAAGAATATAACTGAAATACAGTGACAAATCCTTTTTCTCTGTTCACAGGTCCAAGTGGTACAAACATCATTATTGGCTCTATAGCAGGAGCGATACTGCTGGCAGCTATAGTATTGGGAGGAACAGGCTGGGGCTTTAAGTAAGACATCCACAATTACTGCAAGAAAAAAAAGCTGTTGAAGTAGCATTTTCCTCTTTCACCTCTTATTTCAGCTGTAATAGAGCACAGTAGTGACTTACTGCTTTTTTTTAGCAGCCTTGGCTCTAGTAGTATTTTTCCCATTTTTTTTTCTATAAATGTTTCTAAAAAAAAACTAAAAAATCTAAAGCATGAGACTAGAAAGCAAACAAAGTAAGCCTGACCACGGAGTATCACATTGTAACATCTGCAACTCACTTAAAATATTTCCTCCGCCCTAGTGAAGTGTAAAGTGCTGATAACTCTGATTAAATACATGGTCAAGTACAGAAATGCATAAAATACTGCTAACAATCTTAAAAACAAAACAATTTCAGTGTGTCACTCTCAGAATTGTGGCAAATGTAGTATGGTATAATGGTATAAACCGTCCCAAATTAATGTTCGTTGGTCTAATAGAAGTACAGTCATGGCCATTTTCTGTCAGAAAATGCAACTCTTCTCTCAGAAAATTGTTGCAGTTGCAAATGTTTTGGTACTCACATGTTTTTTTTGTTTGTTTGTTTTTTTTTTGTTTTTTTTGCATTGGAACAGCACAAAAAAACAGAGAAGAAAAGTCAAATGCACTGGACAAAATATTGGCACCCTTAACTTAATATTTGCTATCACCCCCTTTGGAAAAAATAACTGAAATCAATCGAGTTTCTTACACCTTTTGCAAACTGCTCCAGGTCATTCAGATTTGAAGGATGCCTTCTTCCAACTGCTGTTTTGAGATCTCTCCACAGGTGTTCTATGGGATTCAGATCTGGACTCATTGCTGGCCATTTCTGAACTCTCCAGTGCTTTGTTTGTAACCATTTCTGAGTGCTTTTTAAAGTGTGTTTCAGGTCATTGTCCTGCTGGAAGACCCATGACCTCTAGTGGAGACGCAGCTTTCTGACACTGGCCACTACGTTGTGCCTATCCAGTGATAGAAGCAGCAAAGCAACCCCAAAACATCCATGTTTGACTGTAGGGATGGTGTTCTTTTCTTTAAAGGCCTCATTTCTTTTTCTGTAAACAGTGCCATGATGTCCTTTACCAAAAAGCTCTACTTTTGTCTCATCTGTCCACAGAAGGATTGTGGTTTTGTCACAGTTTTGGTAAACTCCAGTCTTTTTCTTTTATGTCTTTGTGTCAGTAGTGGTGTCCTCCTGGGTCTCCTACTATAGCATCCCTTTTCATTCAGATGGTGACGGATAGTGCGAGCTGACACTGTTGTACCCTGTGTCTGCAGATCAGCTTGAATTTGTTTGGAAGTTAATCAGGGTTCTTTATCCACCATTTTGCTCTTCCGTCCACATCCAGGGAGGTTAGCTACAGTGCCATGGGCTGTAAACCTCTTGATGATATTGCACAGAGTGGACACAGGAACATTAAGATCTCTGGAGATGGACTCCATATTTTTCCACAATTTTCTCTCTCAAAACCACAGACAACTTCTTTCTTTTCTCCATGCTCAGTGTGACACAACACAAAGGTTGAGTCAACTTTTCTCCATTTTAACTGGTTGCAAGTGTGATTACTATATTGCCCATACCTGTTACTTGCCACAGGTGTGTCTAAATACAAATTACAGGAGCATCACATGCTTGAAAAGCAATTATTTCTTACAATTTTGACAAGGTGCCAATAATTTTGTCCAGTCCATTTTTGAGTTCTGTGTGAAATTTTATCAACTTTGACTCTTCTTGTTGTTGTTGCAGTGCAAACAAAAACAATAAGCATGTGTATACCAAAACATTTGCAATTGGAACATTTTTCTGAGAGAAGTTTTGCATTTTCTGACAGAATAACAAAGGTGCCGATATTTTTGGCCATGACTGTATATTGCAAAGTCCTGATACAACCCTGTCCATCTGTGTGGTTGTAATGTTAGTATTTTACAACAGAACAGTCATCATTTAGAAATAAGTAGCAATTTTCTACCCTGCTTAAAACATTTTGTTTAACGGTTGTGTCATCAATGTCAACATCCACTGCTAAAACTGGATAGCATATTTGCAAAAGAAAAGCAATATAGTTAGTTCTACTCAAACTGTTTTTTTCCAGGCAGTTTGTTTCAATTAACTGATTTAAAAAAAAAAAAAAATCATACTATAATATCACTAATATGTAATGATATTATCCCAGTGGATAAAAGTATGAAAATATACACAAACACATTCAAATAATGTAAGCACATATATTCAATTAAAGTGTTATTCATTTAAATATATAAATAAATATTTTATTAATTTCAAACTTTGCATTAGTCTGGACATGAAATCCTGCTAAATGAAAAATGACTTGTGATCAATTATTATTGCTTTATTAGTATATGGCTTTAAAGAAAGGGAAGGTGTTTTTATATGATTGCATTGCCCTATTATTTTTAGGCTGCAGTAAATCATGTCTTGATCTTGTTTTATTGGGAAACACAGCAAAGTTTTTAAATGTGACATTTTATTTTGCATAATTTAAGGTCATTTATTCTCTCTCTGTTTTTGTTTCTTGAATACAGAAATATCAGAAGAGGAAGGTATGACCCTGCCCAACAAGACATGATGTGATGTCATACTCATCCCATGTCCCATGTCCACCCAGCACACATTACACCAGCTGTTTTCACGTTTTCGCCTGCCCATTTAGTTTCTCTAAGTTTTATTTATTTATCTATTTATTAATGTTTGCAATACGCTAACTACAGATTCATTTCAATACATCAATCAATACACAATCACAATTGTTCCCAAACTTCATTACATGGTTATCGGATTAAACTTATCGGATTACCAATGCAATGACATTGGCATGTTTAACTTAGGTATGGAAATATATTTGAAAAATTATTTTGTATGAAAAGACCAGTTTAGTTGGTATTTATTATAATATTATTTTTGTCAAATTCTATTAATATGCACTAATTGAGTATGATTTTATATCAAATATCTTGTCACTTTAAAATTCAGATTTTATTGTACATTGTTGAGGTTAATACAGCCTTCTTCTCAAATGGTATATAAGTCACTTGCGTACTTCTGTTAGATTTTTACTCATGAGAATTTCTTGAGGTATCAGTAACTTTTGAAAAAAACATTTTTTTGAAAAAAGTTCATAAATATTTAATAAATATTTATTTTCTCATCGATTGATTCACATCAGTTAAAAGCTAGATTTTTGTGAATTGACACACTATATCAATAATATTAATAATGATAATTTCACAGCCTGTTTTGCCTATATTTACCAAATGTGTTAACTGTGCTATGCAATAAGCTCAGATTTATTTTTAGTCATTTTAACATCAGTTTTTTTAAATACCAGGCCCTCAGTGTTTAACTTTCTCTGATTTGACAGTTGCTCTTCATGAGCGCTTGATTCATGTTTGCTAAAAAATTTGAATAATACATTTAATTATTATTTGAAGAATATAAATAAATACATAAATAAATAAATTAATTAATGTGGCAAGTCATTCCTGTTATGTAGTACTTTATAATAACTTACAATTTAAAAAAATGGATGCTATAAAATACATTTTTACCAATTTATACCAGTTTATTAAGAAATATTGCATGTTTCACCATTTTTTCATTCTCTAATGAAAACATTTTGGGAAAATCGTTTAAATTTGTAATAATTTGTTAGGCATTTTCCTGTCTCTTCAGATTCACTTTGTATTCTGTTAGAAGTATTCTTAAATCCTTTTACAAAAATAAAAATCTAAATTCCTCAGTGAGCAACGGTTACATATTATTTTCAGTATATAATATTAAGTATATTCATTTTTCTTTCTAACTGCAGAATAGGAATGACCCTTGCCATTACAATCACATAATTGCTTCAGTGACTACTTGATTAGAAGTTACTCATATGACCTTCATTTTATAGGCAAATAAAGAATATAAACAATGTTCAGTGAGTTGTATCATTTAACAGATTGTTTCTCTTCCTTTATTTTCCCTCCCTTCTGTGTCTATTCCTCAGATCTGGAGGGGGATAAAGCATGCTGTCTGCTCTCCCGTGCTTCTGCACTGTGTTCTTTAAACTTTGAGGGAAACAGAAGAAACTACAGATGTCTTCCACTCTCTCACCAAACTCCAGTGTCACTCTGTCCTGTCTTTCTGACTTCCTGTTACTGCCTGTCACCTGTTGCCTAGAAACACTCCAGTACATCCCATGGTAACGTTTTAAAACTGATTTCAGTTTTACTGATGTTATTTGTAATGGGTTTTGACCCTTTAAACCCAGCACAGAAATGGAAAAAGTCACAATTTACTCACCCTCGTGTCATTTCAAACCCGTATGACTTTTTTCATGGAGCACAAAAAGAGTTGTTAGCAGGAAGTTCATACTGTTGTGTTCCAAAAGAGGACCAAAAAAGCACCATGAAGATAGTCAATCCAGCTTGTGCGCTATATACAGATACATTCTGCATATTCAAACATGGCGCCTTGACACACTTCACTTCAGGTAGATAAATCAAGTCTGAATTTTTTTTGTTACATTTTTTTGGTACAATTTAATTATTACAAATTTTAATTTACTAATAGTGGTCCTAATCAGAGAGCTACCACATTAATCACAACAGTCACTATGCATGACCATTTCAAACCTTATTATTATTATTATTATTATTATTATTATTATTATTATTATTATGATTATTGATGCTAAAATAAGTAATTTTAGCACTGAAAACCTAGATTTTTAAGTACCCTCGTTCCATGCAGATAGACATAGTCTTGTCTTTTCCAAACATTTTGGAGGAAATATTTACGGATGTCCCAGTGGAAATCCCAAAACAATGTATTGTCTTTCAATGGAATGTCTGCTAGCATTCCATGTTTACCCTCATGCTAGTCTGATATCTATAATCTTGCTGCTTTTACTACCATCTATAATAGTTAACATGCATAACCATATGAATGTACTTTTACATAACAAAAAATAAGGCATTGCTTGTATGTGTTAAATGTAGTTATACTTTTCATAAGCACATTGCTGAGTGAGGCAAGGCAAGGTAATTTTAGTAAAATATGTATTATAAATCATTTGTAAATTTTAAGCATAAGTGGAACACTGTTTGAATGCACTGAGCTGAGGATAAATATGTATATAATGTATATGACAGCACTGTTTTGCCCTCTGACTGTAGAAATAAACAACACAGTCAGCATAAGCACAAATACATTTTTGGGAATTAAAACAACATTGTACTGACACTGATATATAGTCAGTAATGGGTAAAACCACATACAAAACCACAATAGTCAAAATCGTATTTCCAATCGCTGGCTGATGTCAGTGCTATTGGACTTTATACTGACACGTATCAGTGTGTATCAAGGTTTTATCATTTCAAATGGTGCAATTGCACTTTAAATTTACTTTTAATTTAATTTACTGGTAACACTTTACAATAAGGTGTCATTTGTTAACATATGTAAAGCATTAAATGAAAAAGAACAATGAACAATAAATTTTTACACTATTTATTAATTTTTGTTAATTTATAAACTTAAATTTGTTAGTTAATCCTTTCATTGTTTGTTTGTTAGTTCACAGCACATTAACTAGTGATAACAAACACAACTTGTGATTTAATAATGCATTAGTAAATCCTGAAATTACCATTAACTAAGATTAATAAATGCCGTAGCAGTATTGAACCTTATTGTAAAGTGTTACCATTTTGGTAAGTTTACAATAAGGTTCCATTAGTTAATATTATTTAATATATTAATTAACACGTATGAACAATGAACATTACATTTATTACATGTAGTTATTAATCTTTGTTAATGTTAGCTAATGAAAATACAGTCGTTCATTGTTAGTTCGTGATAACTAAATTTAACTAATGAACCTTAATTTAAAGTGTTACCAATAACACTTAAATATTGATAGTTTTGTTTTTCTATTTTATGGGCATACAATATTTATGTTTCAAACATTTCCAAATTAGAATTACATTCAGAAGTAAGCAAGACTTTAGAGGAAAAACATTTGTATTAACTGGGTCATTTCTGATATTCCGTACTTTTGAACATCTAAAATGAGAAAATGTTTTTTAATTTTTTTTTTTTTAATAAATTTTGTATAATCATAAGGAGACATAAAATGATTAAAAAGTGATTTAGGTCAAGTTCAGGAAAATGAATTGTTTACACTTGATAGTCCAGACATTATACTAACTACAAGTGACTTTGCAATTATGTCAACTAATCCTCATTAGTGTATTAGTAGAATACTAGGTTAGGGTAAGGGTTAAGGTTAGTAGAATAAGTTGACAAGTACTTAAGTTACTTATAGTCTGTCAAAGTGGACTATCAAAATAAAGCATTTCTGAAACAAATGTCTCCCTGTTAGGAACAATCAAACAACAGTTTAAAAGACTTTTAAATATAATGTATGGGCATTGTGTATATTTAAAAAAAAAAAAACTGTGTCAATTTGTCTATTTAAAATGTGTATCTGGCATTTCAGGCATTAAGCTCATGATTTTTCCTGGGGACACAAGAGGCACCGAATACCAGAAATGACCCTACACATAAATCACAATCACAGGAAACAGCATATCAACTCCATGCTACTTATTCTCGTACACAGCCAGCAGAAAACAAGACACCTACTGAATGTACTGACATCAGTTAAATTTAAGGCTCTGAGGCAGCGTTTTATTTACACACAGAATGGGTAATTTTCATGTCACCATTATGTCAGATGCTAAATTTCAAACCAAAATTGTACAGATGGAAATTAGACTTTTTATTAGACTTTTATAATATCCCTTTAACTAACAAAATCCAGTTCTTAAATTACATTATCCTTCAGAAATAGTTGGAAAACAATAAGTATTAACAATAGATTTGAAGAATTCTTTGATGTTCAGATTGATTCAATTAGAATTGTAATTAAAAGTGTGCATTATATACAGTATTTTGAACAATTTTTGCCACCCTTATGTCAGCTAACCTGCAGTCTCTCCTGGCTAACTTTAGCTCTTTTTTCCAAGGCATAATGGAGAGCTGCTAATGCCGTTGTATACTAACTATACTGAATAAAGTTTAAGAAACTGAGTCTAGCCAGAGCATATTTGTAGAAGTCTAATATACCTTTTTATAGAATGACTTCCTTTAATTACAACTTAAGCATTTTCAAGCTCTTCAACTTTTAAAAATTAATAAAGGTATGGAGGAATGAGCCAGTGAGTGAAATAAAGTTAGTACACAGTGGATACTTAGTTTAAAGAGTTTGGAAAATTCTTCAGAGATTTAAAATAGCTATCTGATCAGCAGGAATGTGTGTGCTTTTCCATATAAACCATACACCTGGCCACATGTTTGCAAATATTGTCTCATAACAATAATTTTAAAAAGTATCCATGCAACTTTTGCTTTTAGTAGAATCAAGTCACGATAAATTAGCAATATTTGTTGTTTTCTCATATTTTCTTGTGCCTTCAAAACTACCTTAATATTTCAGCAGAGTTACATTCACCAATGATCAGCCTGTTCTAAAAGTTACTTTAGTGGTAAATGTGCTCATGCGTAATGTTATGAATTACAGTACAGCCAAAAATTGGGTCTAAACACAGTATTAGCATAATTAAAGTTAGAGACTTTGGGTCAGATATATTACACACACACTGCCCAAAGTATATATACATAGTATATGTATATAACTCTTTCCTAAAGTACATTTACGGTCATGTATTCTCTGATAATGTAAATATAACGGATCCTTTAAAAACATGATCACACATCTACACCAAATATAACGCATGTGCAAGATTCCAAAGAATGACACACATTCTCACCGGGTGAATTTATCTATTTACTATGTTCCGTATTGTTGCAATGTGAACGGGAAATCTTGAGGGAAGCCCTCGGTTTTAGCCATTTGATAGTTTGGTTTGCATGTTTTTGGGCCACTGAAACGCTTGTGTTAACAAACCATCAACTTGATAGATGCTGAGAGGAATTATTGAGGACAATCTATTAACGTAGCTGATACGATATTTTAAATATATTGCCTTCAGTCACATTCCAACATTTCATTCCAGTCACTGTGTATTTCATCCACTGAGTTTCAGTGTTTTAGCAATTTTATCCTTTGGTGTGAATTTTAAACTATAGATTTCTAAAGAGTTATTATGGAAAATATTATGCTTTGTAGTAATTTTCAGTCTGTTTGACTGATAGACTGATATCCGAGTAATCAGGTTCAGCTAAAGCTCACTGCAAATAAGAATTTTCCTCAATGATGCAACACTATCTCGTTTCCGGTGGTTTGTAATTAACATCTCATTAACGTCAATTAGCACTGTGGTAGGAAAAAAAAAAACATCCCAGAAAATGTAACAGCAGTTTTCTTCTTTCCACGACTTGCTTGATGATTTGTTATATTATAATGAACATGCTGCCAGCAAATCAAAGCTTGTTTTGAAAAAAAAAAAAATGTTTGTCACTAACGTTTCAGAAGAGAACTTCGAATGTATCAGGTGTAAACGATGAAATTCATGCCAACAGCAACAGAGCAGAACAATGTTTCTTTTATGTATATTATTATTGTCTGTATGCAAAGGTCTAAATGTATTTGTAACAAAAAACAAATGTACTAGACACAATTTTTTGTCATGATTTGTCAAATTTCACAAATACAAGTATCTACTGTGTATCAATATGTAGTTATACAACTTCAAGAGTATTCAAGAGTAGCAATGTTTTATTGTATATTTGTGTATAACAACTGCCATAAAAACAAAAGGATTCCTGGAGAAATGTCTTCCGGGGGTGTGAGACTGTGTGTAAATATTGTAATAGCTCACCTGAAGCTTAAATGAACTGAATGAAGGAGAGGTAGACACATCATTGATTTCGTCCTCTCAATTGCCATATAAAAATAGATTCTACTCAGCATGCGTGTGAGTGAAATGTTGAAAACAAATCATTTTTGTTCCCTTTCTCAGAGACGAGATGCAATGTAATTCTTTTTTTAATCTTGAAAAGAAAACACTGGGAATGTTGACAAGACACTTGCAAGTTATTAAGCTTAAATAAATAAAGACTTGAACATTTCTTGCATTGTTTTTAATAAACTGTTTGAAGTATGTGGAAAAGCCACCTTTCTTTAGTCCCACTCAGCTCTTTTTATTGACCTTTCCTGGTGAGCCAATCACTGAAGACTTATGATAATTAGTGGGAGGGTCTCCTGAATAAGGGGAGGAGAATTCAGCTCATCTACTCACTAGGCTGCTTTTATAGCCTCATTGTGTAATCACGGTCTTAGACTCCAACGTTCAGGTAAAAAAAGATTTTAGATAAGGACTGAAGGAGTTGTTGGAGAAGTCATGTGACATGGTGTACTTCGTTTAGACTATTGACTGCAAGACTTTAAAATTTATGGATTGTGGGTTTCCAGGAACTATTCTAGTTTGATCGATCACAACCTCTACCGCTTTTTAATACAAATGAGAAGATTTTTTTGAAAAACCAGAGAGGAATCATTTCTCAAGAAATGAATTAGAACAATTTCAGTATGCAAGTGCACTTTATTCAAACCTGGTTTATTCTCTCAATATATTTACAGACATCAGTGTTAAATTTAACAGCGGAAGTAGATGACATAGAAATGTACAAAACGGATGTCCAAAATCATGGAATTTTACATTTAAGGCATTT
This sequence comes from Labeo rohita, assembly GCF_022985175.1. Taxonomy (NCBI): domain Eukaryota; kingdom Metazoa; phylum Chordata; class Actinopteri; order Cypriniformes; family Cyprinidae; genus Labeo; species Labeo rohita. Next base: position 21,599,895 of record NC_066880.1, read on the forward strand.
TACCATTTAAAAAAAGTGCTAGTACACACTGCATGTCAAGATGAGATATTTGCAAGTGTTCCATGGTAGAGTTCAGATTACAAAGTCCAGAGACATTTTAAGTTCAAATATACAAAAAATGTCTAAATAAATAACCCTGAAAAGAGTTTATCAGTTTATACTAAATCTAGACTTCCAAATGGACGATTGCACGTATAGAGGAAATTACTCAGCTCAGTTTTTTGTAGTGTCAAGTTACTGTCACATTATGGAATATCACTTTATACAGTGTTCTAGAATATAAAGTTGCTTACAGATAACTCCCAATTAATCAGGATATTTGATAAATGTGAAATGTAATCATGTAATCTCAATAATGTCATTTATCATCTGTATTTCATTGTCTATACATCCTAACACATCTAAAACATCATCACACAAACTGTTTACAAAGTTCATTAAATAAATAATAATAATAAAAAAATAAATAAAAATCAATGAAATCAATAAAAGCATTTTTACAGACCATAGCTTGAAACAAAAAGAGACTCCACTGGTTAAAGTTATGCATATGCATGTAAGACAAAGAGTGGATGTTGCTAAATTGTTATTATTATTATTATTATTATTTAGGACAAAAAAAAAAAAAAAAAAAAAAAAAAATCAACCAAGCCAAACCTCATAGAACAAAACTTTTGTAGTTGCATTTAGGACACTGACACATTTTCTTGACATTTTAAGACTGGACCAACAAAACAGAACTAAAGCACTTGATGTGATCAGAACAGGTAAACAAGGTGCAAAATAACATTTTACACCTGCAAGTGCAAATGCATGTGCATTAATGGAAAAATAAATGTTCATTATTTACACAAAGCTATTAGATGTTAAGTTAATCTTCTTGTAAATAGTATTAAACTTGAGATATTTTGAAAGTCAACTATCTATTTACGCCAATCTTTATGAAAATAGCGTTGCCATCACTCATTTCATTTAAATCTCACTGAATACTGAGCAAAACCCATCGTAAGAAAAAACATAAAACTCACTAAACAGCTTAACCAGTGACTTACACCATATCTTTAAATAAACTGTTGACATTCTGTTGTCCCTGTACTTTTGCATCCATTCATTTTTCCTTTTTTTTAAACTAGAAATGAAATACAGAAGATCTTTAATGGTTCTAACACGTGCAGATACAAGCTTATTTTCCTCATTTTTCTTAGTTCACTAAAAACATTGAAAATGAGAAACAATTAGGATTTTAATATATGTTAATGTTCTATTTAAATTCTAGCATGCTTTACAGTTAATATACAGGTGCAAAAAAAGAATCAATTTACTGCTTTCCTTGAGAAACATTTGGCGTCAATACACTGACTCAAAAGGCATTCATATTTTTATGATCATACAGCTGTAGTTTCTTAAAATATCTAGGTTATTTTGCACACATTATGTATAAGTTTCTTTAATTTAAAGTTGCTCTCATTTGCAATTAATTAAATGTTTCTGTGGCAGAAGCAAATCAGGAGCAACAATATTTCATATATTTATATTTTATTTTTATAAATAAAAATGTATTTATATATTTATACATTTATTTATTTGACCATTTCTAAACAATAAAAAAAACAATCTACGCAATCTCTATAAAATAAAGATGCATATATGTCTTTTGGGAGTGAGTTTTTTTTTTTTTTTTTTTTTTTTTTCGCAGAATGGTTAAAAAAGAAAAAAGGAATAGACTGAATGATGGAGTAGTAGTTTAAGGTTTTAATTTGATCCTGGCAACAATGTAGTCTGTTGCTATATGTACCTTCAGATAATTTAAATTCAAAATTGAAAAAATGTATAAACCATTCATCATGATTTCAACCATCCTGAAGCAAAAAAAAAAAGAAAAAAAAAAGGGCCTATCAGTTTTTCACTTTTTCATCATACTTTGCTCCAATGCACCAATCGAAAATGCAATAAAACCAAAGAAATAAAGATTTTTGGTCTGCAGACCTTCTGTCCATTTTACTGGAAAAATGAGAATTAAAAAAAAAAATTTAATTCTTAGATATAATCCTATAATCGTAATTATTCTAATCTTGATATATTAAGATTAGAATAATTAGTCTGACTGAATGTTACAAATAATATTTTGGAATATGTTTAGAAAACTAACTCTCAACGCTTTAAATTATTAAAGAAATTTGAACCCAGCTACTAATTTACTATCCACTATATGAGTAAAATATTAAAGCTGTAAACTCTTTAACTGTAGAGGAACAAAGAAAAAGAAGAAGAAGAAAAAAAAAAAAAAAAAAAAAAAAAAAAAAATCAAGTTGAATTCTTATTTTCCGTTTTTAAACAAATAAGAAAATTAGGTGTTTGAATTTGATGATCTACACCAAATTGCCAGAGAGTATTCAGACCAAAAAGTATTTGCTGTATTTTTCATTTTGGTTTTATTGCATCTATTTGACTCATTACTATGGAAGCCGTTTCCGCCACTGAATAAAAAAAATTAAAAAGTTAATTGCGACTTTTTATCTTGCAACTGACACTTTTTTTTTTAGAATTGTGAGACAAAACTCACATTTCTTAGAAATGAAGTCAGAATACTCACAAATCTGAGTTAATATCTTGCAATTGTGACTTTTTTTCTTAGAATTGCGAGTTTATATTTTGCAAATCTGACTTTATACCACTCAACTGCGAGTTATTATGTCAGAATTGTGAGATATAAACTCGGAATTTTGAAAACATATCAGTCTTTTCCCCCTCAAAATTACTTTATAAAGTATATAAACTCGCAATTCTGACTTTTTTTTTTTTTTCCCTCAGAGGGCTCTGTTAGTGCGGTTCATTTGAGTAAGTGTGAATGCTCCCAGTCGAACCCTAGTGTGCACCAAAGGTGTTCATATTTCAATCGAACCGCACCAGAGTTGGAAAATATGCCGCTAAAAATATGGGTCTTGCTCCCCTTCCAAACAAACTCTTGTGCAGTTCGACTGAAATATGAACCAAATACTTCTAAATGAACCAAAAACAGGAAGTACTGACAAGATGTGACACTATGTGACATGATTTCACAAAGGGAACAAGCGGTGTATCCAAAACAAAACGAGCAGAGGGCAAACGTGGAGCAACGAGGATGTAAAGTGCCTTTTATGAGCTCTTTGTGAGGTTGCAGGTGGTGAAAATAAAATCATATACACGCAACAATGAGCACGCTTAGTCCAGCAGACGGCATTAGTTGTAGTCGACTTACGACGAACGTACCTTTTCTTTTTGTTTGTGGTGTTCGGTGAGTTCCGTCACGAAATATACATCATTCAACCCGACCAATCAGGTTGTGAACGTATAACTATGCCTTTAGGTTCGGTATCTTTAGGTTCGCAGTCGAAAAATGCCAGTGTGAACGCTAAGCGGACCAGGACCAATAGTATAATTTTCCTTTTTGGTCCGGACCAAATGAACCGAACTACAAGTGTGAACACACCCAGAATTGCAATTCTGACTTTATTTCTCGCAATTGTGAGTTTATATCACGCAATTCTGAGAAAAAAAAATTCTGAATTGCAAGTTTGTATTACGCAACTCTGAGAAAAAAAGTCAGAATTGTGAGATAAAAAGTTGCAATAAGCTTTTTTATTTTTTATTGGCAGAAACGGGCTTCCATACATTACAACAAAGTGTGATGAACAAAAAAGGGTGAAAAAAAATGCTGCTTTTATGCTAATGAGAAGAAAAACTAATCTGAAGGCACAATCACCTCTGTGCAAACTATTTATTTACATTAAAATTAGCTTAAGTTCGATCTCAAAGGCAATAAACAATGTAGATAGATGCTGGGATATGAGGCTGAAAGCAGTAAGCATTATGAAATGGTGCAACCATGTATGAATGAAGAACAAGAGCAAGTGTGCTAGTTGTAAGACTGCAGCAAAACCGCTAATGAAATTTTATTTTGATCAGTGCAATTCAAATGTGCTTTTTTGGTGATCAGTATACTTCTACAAATATATCCATCAAAGCTATAAGGATTGTTGAAGGTTCGGTCAAGTAAAGTGCTCAGTGTCAGTTTTTTCTCTATGCATTGAACAGAGTAAATACTTAGAAACTTTAATGACCATAACAACTTAAAAAAAAAAAAAAAAAAAAAAAAAAAAAAAAACTATATGAGCTTAAGTGAAATACAGCAAAAAATTCAATTAATCCACAAAATTTATGCAAATGTGGGAGCTTTGGTCTTCTTTTTTTTCTGATTTCTTATGTTTTCCACTTGGAAAGTTGTAAAATAAGCTCACTCAGTTCATGTGCCATTGTGAGAGAAAGCGTGACTTGGACATAAAACTCATTTCCACGTACCTGCCTGACAATTTTAGTTTGTCCACGTAGTACTCAAGAACTGCATGAAACCAAACATGTTCGTCGGCTGCTTCTACATGAGTCCACAGCATGGTTCTTTAGTATTATTCGTTTCCTCTTCTGGTGCTCTCAGCTTCAGTAGAGGTGGATCTCCACTAGCTTGGGTAAAGTACACTGCACTGGGGGACACATCCTGTTGTACTGATTCAGAGGGCTCCAGGGGTTGCTGGGGTTCTTCAGGGACGACCTCATCTTGAGGATCTGCAGAAAGAGGTAAAGGAGGTGCTGGATGTTTATGTAGTTTAGCCGCTGCTCTCTGTCGCTTGAGATCTGCGAGTGTGTGGTGAGATCTCTCTCTGCTCATGCTGTCCCCGCCGGAAGAAGCCGAAGCTGGAGTGAGCTGATATGAGGCGCTGCGATCCATGCGGCCCCCGCCCTGGAGTTCTCCTGGAAGTGAGGAAGAAAATGAGGCTGTGCTGCCGTTGCCCAAAACTTGAGCTCCGTTTTCCACCTCGCCGAGCTCTAATGGAGGAACAGGGGTTGCATTAGAGCCGGACACCTAAACCAAAGGAGGGACAAGTACAAGAAAATTCACCAAGGATAGTCAAGACACAAAAACAGAATTGAGACTCTCAACAAATCAAGATTAGTTTGTGGTTTCATTCTACTCTTTGCAAAATCATTAAACTCAATATAGCCATAATCAGGAATTTTCAGCAGTTGGGAAATGGAAATTATTACAAAAACTGACTGTGTAGATTAAAAAAAAGATTATTTTGATCCTGTGTATACTGCACAGTTATATTTCGGCCAACACATTGTTCAATTAGGGTTGTTCTTTAGTTACATCACTGCCTGGCAATGAAAACTTATGAAATTTGGCACATTTCCTCAAAATGTCCTTTTGTCCATTCTCACCAAACTTAGTGAAGTCTGGACATTGTTTTCCTAAGATATAAGCTAATTAGTCATTTATGGGCTAAATCATTTGCTGAATGATTAAAGGAGAAGTTCAGTTCCAGAGCAAACATTTACAGATAATTTACTCACCCCCTTGTCATCCAAGATGTTTGTGTCTTTCTTTCTTCAGTTGTAAAGAAATTATGTTTTGTGAGGAAAACATTCTAGAATTTCTCTCCATGTAGTGGACTTCAATGGTGCCCCCAAATCTGAACTTCCAAAATGCAGTTTAAATGCAGCTTCAAATGGCTCTAAACGAGCCGAGGAGGAAGGGTCTTATATAGCGAAACGATTGGTCATTTTCGAAAAAACTTGGCAACTTATATACTTTTTAACCTCAAATGCTGGTCTTGTCTTGTCTCTGTGGTGCCCATGCAAAGTCTGTCCGGGTCAATACAGTTAGAGTAGGTGTTTTAACTTTTTTTGTAAAGGGCGTTTGATCTTCTCTGCATGTTCACTTTGTAAACACTGGGTCGGTACTTCTGCAGCAAAGTATGACGATTTTGAAGTTGGGGATTTTTCGACATACCCTAACTGACCGTATTGACCCAGAAAAAAAAAAACGCAGACCTAGACGAGACGAGCATTTGAGGTTAAAAAGTATACATATTGTCAATATGTTTAGAAAATAACTGATCGTTGTGCTAGATAAGACCGTTTAAATCGTTTCTGGGATCATTTAGAGCCATTTGAAGCTGCATTTAAACTGCATTTTGGAAGTTCAATTTTGGGGGCACCATTGAAGTCCACTATATGAAGATAATTCCTGAAATTTTTTCCTCAAGAAACATAATTTCTTATCGACTAAAGAAAGAAACATAAGAACATCTTGGATGACAAGGAGGTGAGTAAATTATCTGTAATTTTTTGTCCTTCTTTAACTTTCTAAAGAACTTCTTTAGTGAAGTTCTTGAAATGAATCGAAACTCTTTTGATAAGCTTCTGTTGGAAGCATCTCTACATAATACATAATAAACAGACAAGTTTAGAAAAATGTAAAAATACAGATGAAAACTTAAACCCATATGACCAGAGATATCAAAAATATTCCGGCCATTAGAAGGTTTTAGAGTTGTTAGCAAAACTAAATGTAATTACTATACAGTCACCTAACGTTGGGTAGATCTGTCGTATTTCAGAAGGTTTTAAACAATAAACAAAAATGTTTTTAAGGTAATTTCTCACCAGTGCAGCGTGCAGGTTCAGTTCTGCATCGGTTTGTCTGTCTTCATCATCATCCAGGGCATCTGTCTGTCTGCCTCTTTCCTGCCACACTTTGGCTTCCTTCTGATGCTCTCTGCGGTACAGACTGCTGCGCTCATTCACACTGGTGCGCCTCACTACTTTACTGTAAACACAAACCACACAAAGATTTCAGACAAACAGTTTGAGTTTTTTTTGTTTTTTTTTTACATCATCACAATTAACTGTACAAAGTTACAATTATCATGATCACACAATTATCATGATTAACACAATTATCCACCAATAAAAATTCTGTGATTCACAAAGTTGTCCAAAACTTTGATGAATGTTTCATAATACAGTAGTCAACATTTGAAGTGGATCAAACCCTTTCATCAAAGTTGTCCTAAAACCAAAACAATACCCGTTCTTGTCTTAGGACAACTTTGGTGAACTTTTTTGATCAACTTCAAATGTTGACTACTGTTGATGCTGTTTGAAACAGCCAAAATTTGAGTTAGTGAAGGTCAGTGGTATTATGTACATGGGTCAATGTACATGTACATGTATATGGCATTATGTACAAGATGAGATGTCCCATTTTGGTGCACACATTAAATTAAATTTACAAACATGATTTTATATACATAGAAAGCACATTAAATTAAAGTGAAAGTCGTCCTATTGCTGTTTTACCTTTTTTTTGTAAAGGGCGTTTGACCTTTCTTTGACCCTTCACTTTGTAAACACTGGGTCGGTACTTCTGCAGCGATGTAGGGTGATTTTACAGTTTTCTACCTACCCTAACTGTACTGACCTGAATTACACAGAGTACGAATGCACATCGCAGAGTTAGACAAGACTAGCATTTAAGGTTAAAAAGTATAAAAATTTTACTTTTTGTTAGAAAATAACCGATTGTTTCGATAGATAAGACCATTCTTTCTCGGCTGGGATCATTTAGAGCCCTTTGAAGTTGCATTTAAACTGCATTTTGGAAGTTTAAACTCACGGGCACCATAGAAGTCCATTATATGGAGAACATTCCTGAATTTTTTTCCCCAAGAAACAAAATTTCTTTACGACTGAAGAAAGAAAGACATGAACATCTTGGTGAGTAAATTATCTGCTCTGTTTTTGTTCTGGAAGTGAACTTCTACTTTAAGAAGATTCTATTCAAGCATATGAATTCTTTTTAAGTTTTGTCTTAATAAAAAAATACAAGAACATTCTTAATAAGAATTTTTGGGAATGCAAAATATTCTTAACTTTTTTTTTAAGTTGAAAAAAAGAAGAAAACGGCAGTAAAGAAGACTTTTTTTTATTCTTAAGAATGTTTCGTGAATCCGGCCCCTGGTGTGTATAGTCATTCTGAATGGATCTGTAAGGTAACTATTTGCAGTCAAGTCATGGTGTCTTTTGGCATTTTTTGCATCTCCACTTACTTTAATAAAAACAAGCTCTAAAAAAATGTATTTTTTTTCCCCTCATAGTTTGTACTGTTGCACTGTATACACACATTTTGAATTCTGAAAAGTAAAAGTATTTTTACAACAGAAAAATATGTTCTGGAATGTTTATAATGTGCGCTTATGCAGCATGCACCAACTATAATTTTCATGTTTTTCACACTACACCTCATAACCATTACTAGAAGTCATCACTACTTTGCTGTAGTAACAGCTTCTTATTAAACCTAAAGAGATACATTAGACTTTTTTTATTTTTATTTTTATTTTGACTGTGAGGTGTGGCTTTGTGCTCTCCTCACCCTCTGCTGCCAGTGCTTGATACTCGTCTCTGCAGTGTGTTCTTGTGTTTGTCCTGACCCTTCATGATGGCATCGTGTTTGTGTTTCAGATCCATCATTTTGGCCCGGACCTCCTCATCAGTGCACACATCTACGAAATAACAAAAAGTACTATGAAGCCTCCAGTCAAGTTACTCCTGATCAAACGTTTGGAAAGTGTCATACCCAGAGGCGTCTCATCTAGCTCAGACTTGGCGTTTAAATTTGCACCATTAGCTACCAACAGCTCCACCATCTGGATCTAAAAGATAGGAAAGACACAATCACTGAGGAATCAACATCAATTCTGCTATTAAAGCCAATATGTTTTTGCCAACTAACTTTCTTTATGAATTAAAGCCCATTACATGTTCACTATAACTAAGTGTACCATTTAGTTACTAAATAGGAAGGTGGAGCAGGACCTTATTAAAAAAAAAAATACACATATAGCAAGAGCTTTTTATTAAACAGAAATCTACATATGCCCCTGAGCCATCATAAACATTCCTAGTCCAATGGAAAAAATTAATGTGTGAACTTCTGTGATTTATTTGGTCACACTTTATTTCTCGCTATTAACAAACCATTAACTATGACTTTTGCCTCAATAAACTACTAATTTGCTGCTTATTAGTAGTTAGTGAGGTAGTTGTTAAGTTTAGGTATTTGGTAGGATTAGGGACATAGAATGTGGTCATGCAGAATATGTGCTTTATAAGTACTAATAAATAGCCAATATGTTGTGAATAGGCATGCTAATAAGCAACTAGTTAACAGTGAGAATTGTTCCCTATACTAAAGTGTTACCATTTATTTTTACGGTCTTATAACAGAATAAATAATTAAGGGAATTAACACAGTATTTGGGTTTTTTTTACTACTTGAAGTAGCTATGTGAGTGTCTTTTACCACTATTTATTTGAAAAAGTAACTCAGATATTTTGTTGTCAATTTTAAAGTAATGCATTACTTTACTAGTTACTTGAAGTAATCTATGTAACTTGTGTTACTTGTAATGTGTTACCCCCAGCTCCATATGCAACTGTGCTTTCAATGGAATAACTGAAGTTGTGACCAATTTGATATTTATGATATTTTAATTAAAGATTACAAAGTTAAAAAAAAAAAAAAAAAGTACAATAACATCAATAACATGCAAATAATTATCAACTTTATTTTCATGCACTAAACCCTCTTGTGTGTCAGTAATAATCACCTGTCCCCAGCAGGCGGCAGCATGAAGCGGAGTCCATCCATCAACATCCCTGTCATTAGGAGATATTCTGTGCTCCAGCAACAGCTCCCCAACTGATGTGTATCCATTAGCAGCAGCTATATGGAGCTACACAGAGAAAACACAAGATCTTCAGTTTTGGTAACATTATAAATTACCATCCTGTCTACCTGCACTGCTACAGTATGTCTTACCAAAGTGGCTCCCTGCTCGTCCTTCACATTTAAATCAGCTCCGCTCGCAACCAGCTCTTGAAGGTCAGACAACATCGCTCTCTCCTTGGCTCCACGACATTCATCAATTCTCTCCTGAGTAATCCCTAAATACAAACATACAGTCAAAATGTGTCGTTTTCTTCCAGTTGTATACTCAAGACAGAAATCAAAACTCTCAATGAAATGTAATATTACAGCATGTTAAGTCCCAGAAGTGTAATTATACAAATACATTTGTGACCCTGGACCACAAAACCAGTCTTGGGTATATTTGTAGCAATAGCCAAAAAAACATTGTATGGGTCGAAATTATCGATTTTTCTTTTATGTCAAAAATTATTAGTATATTATTAGGATAAAGATCATGTTCCATGAAGATATTTTGTAAATTTTCTACCATAAATATATTAAAACTTAATTTTTGATTAGTAATATGCATTTCTAAGAACTTAATTTGGACAACTTTAAAGGCGATTTTCTTAGTATCTTGATCCAGATTTTCAAATAGTTGTATCTCAGCCAAATGTCAGACAGCTAATGTCATTTTTAAACTATGGGTTGCTTAAAACGTTAATACCTTAATACCAGAGTGACCTGTGAATTATCAGTTTTCGCACTGGCTCAAAAAATCTCAGTACATCTCTATTTTAAAGGAAAACAAATGCAGGTTTTTCCTCATATTTTACTAAAATGTTTTTGTGGGTTTCGAGACCTCTCTAGGGTCTCTACTTTTTCTCTAACATGAAAAAGTAAGAAACTCTGCTCTACAGAATTATTTTTTAAAAGCAAATATAATACAAAGTATCTTATGAATTACCGTCCATAAAAAGACGAGTTACTCTTTGTCAGGAGCATTGAAAAATATATCTTTTAAATGCAATGTTCCTCAAAAACTGGTCAAAAGAAGTTTGATTTAGCTCAATAGTAGGTAACTGGCAACCCTCACCCTGCTCTGCCATGATCATCTCTATGAGCTCTAGCGTAGCCTCATCCTCACACAGATCATACGGCATGTTTCCATCTGCATTCACCGCCAACAAATCTGCACCCCTGAACACATGAAATCAGACAGTCTGTATCACAGGGAACACACCATTTATACAGCAATAACAGTTTATATATTTATACTAAATGAATTATAAATTGAGACACACGCTTCTATCAGCAGCTGGACGAGGTCAGTGTGTCCGCAGGTGGCCGCAGCATGTAAAGGAGTCCACAGTTCACTGTCACACGCATTTACGTTCGCACCCGCGTCTAGAAGACAGCGTGCTATATCCAAAAAATCATCTATGCAGCTCTGCAGAGAAACAAAAAAGTTAACTGAATTACTGTCTGTGGAGAGCACATTTCAAGAGTAGGGATATGGCAAGATGGACCACTATTCGAAAGGACATCCAACAAGCAACTAAATGACTAATGGTCTACCAATGTATCACCAAGGCCAGTATATCACCCAACATCTGGCCTTCTTAATCAGCAATTTTTTGTAATTTTTCTGTGTGGCTGATAAGTGTTGAAAGACTTTATTTAGACAGTGACTTTTCAAAAAAAAAAAAAAAGAATATATAAGGGTGTGCTAATCATGTGCTGTATTTTAGTTTAACTAACAGAAAACAGTAAAAACCCTCTCAATATAGTTTAGTTGTTCTTTTTTTTTATCCCATTGACAGTAGTAGTCTACTGAAGACTGCACTTTAGAGATTTTGTGTATTTGTTTACAAGATGAAACAGATTAAAATGAGCTGTTGTTCTTCTTGTTTTGCAGCCTGTGTGTTTGTGTCAATGAGCATGTACCTGATGAAGTGCAGTAAGTCCGTCCTCATTGAACAAGTCTGGACTGACTCCATTATTGAGCAACTCTCGTACTGCCAGACAGACACAAATGCTCTTAGGTCACCAAAACTACAAACAATTAACATTTTAGACAAATTATGACATTAAAGACACGGCAAAGGACCTCGAGACGGGAATCAAACGGGTCGCCGGCAGCACAGCTGCACTATATGCAGGCACACTAACAACTGGGCTATCAGTGCCGACTTAATTCATAATTTATTTCCAATTATTTCAGTAAATATAATTCTAAATTTATGTTGAGATGCAAAAAAAGATCATTCTTTAACATGACATGAACTAAAATTTGAAGGTATTTATAAGGTAATTTGATCTGTATTTGTGACAGCGGAGGGTACAGATTACAAATCTATAAATACAGGTTAATAAATTTAGGGTAAATTTTATAAATCTGTGAGGAAAATTGTAAAAATAAGAGTGATGTACAAATTTTTCAATACACTTTATAAACTGTGCATATATGGGCACATATTATTGGAATTACTAGACCTACAAAATCTAATTATTTGGACTTTTTTACATTTTTCACAGCCTACCTATTAACCTCTTTTAAAATAACACAGTATTTTATTTTCTTAACTATTTTAATTTTTTCTAAAAGAAACACTCCACTTTTTTTGAAAATAGGTTCATTTTCCAACTCCCCTAGAGTTAAACAGTTGAGTTTTACCGTTTTCAAATTCATTCAGCCGATCTCTGGTTCTGGCGGGCCTGAAAATAGTCTCCCTGTGCAAGCAGGTGGTCACGCTGGTTATGTTGACGGAAGGTAGCCTATTTACAGGTGCTGCATAATATTGTGCCTGCTGCACCCATGATATGGCAGCAAAGTTCCTTGATTATTACGCCAGAATGAGAGTATAGTTCCTAGCCGTATCGGCCTACAACTTTTCATTTTCCATTAGTCTTAGTACAAGATGTAACTACAGAAGAGTCAAGTTTTAAATTGGAAAAATATCGAAACTCTTTGGTCATTTTTGAGTAAGATGCTAACGGTCTAATCAGATTCAATGATCTATGCTAAGCTATGCTAAAAGTGCTACCGCCAGACCCGGAGATCGGCTGAATGAATTCGAAAACATTAAAACTCAACTGTTTAACACTAGGGGAGTTGGAAAATGAGCCTATTTTAAAAAAGTGGAGTGTTCCTTTAAAGGATTAATTCACTTCCAGAATATAAATTCCCTGATAATTCACTCACACCTATGTCATTCAAGATGTTCATGTCTATCTTTCTTCAGTCGAAAAGAAATTAAGGTTTTTGAGGAAACTATTCCAGGATTTTTTTTCCAAATAGTGGACTTCAAAGGTGCCCAATGGGTTGAAGGTTCAAATTGCAGTTTCAGTGCAGCTTCAAAGGGCTCTACACAATCCCAGCCGAGGAATAAGGGTCTTATCTAGCCAAACAATTGAGCATTTAACCACAAATGCTCGTCTTACACTAGCTCGACCTCACACATTACATAATCATGCATGTGTAACATCCTTCATCAAAAAGGTAAAACAACAATGTCAGACAATTTTGGAGTTGGAGAAGAAAATAAGATGGACTGTTTTCCCCTACCCTACATTTCTGATCAAAGTAAACAGAAGAATTAACCAAGCGTGGCCTTTCCAAGAAGATTACATAATGCGTTAAGTCACGGACGCGCATTGCAGAGCTAGTGCAAGACGAGCATTTGTGGTTAAAAAGTACCTACATATTTTTTTTTTTTTTTTAGAAAATGACCAATCGTTTCACTACAAAAGAGCCTTATTTCTCGTCTGGGATCATGTAGAGTCCTTTTAAAGCTGCATTGAAACTGCATTTTGGACCTTCAAACCAATGGGCACCACTGAAGTTCACTATATGGAGGAAAATCCTGGAATGTTTTCCTCAAAAACTTTAATTTCTTTTCAACTGACAAAAGAAAGACATGAACATCTTGGATGACACAAGTTTGGGTAAATCATCAGGAAATTTTTATTCTGGAAGTGAACTAATCCTTCAAAGTATGCAGTTTTGATTTCCAGAGTAAAAAGGCACAAGGTAACATGTGCAGTCACAGTGTAACCAAATCACAGGGCATTTGCATAAAGGTCTCAGAGGTAGAATAGCAAAAAACTGTTTTAAGTAAGAGGCTAGTATAAAATGGTCATGAAAAACTAAACTGTAACTGCTTTCAATGTCACATTAAAGGTGGATAAAGATCAAGCATGTTTTATCTTGGACTATTTTATACATTTCAAAAACCTGAAGTTTTAAACAGAGATGTGTGGATTTTCTACACCCATTGTAATAAACAAAACAGATGTGAAAATTGTAAGTCCATTACTCTTACCCTCCTCTACGTCATTCCTGGCTGCAGCCTCCAGTAATGTCACACTGGTGTTGAAGGTCACCCTTCTGCTTTTCTTCACCCCATCTCCCTTATGGTTGCCCTTTTGACTACGGGTACTGTCCTTTTCCATCTGAGCCCAGCCTTTCAGCTGCTGTGCCCGTCTCTTCTGCGCATGCTTCAGGCGCTCAGTGGCTGAGAGACGGCCGATAGTCGCCATCTCCGCTAGCAGCTCACCATGCTCTGCCATATCTTTAAAGTCAAGACTCTCAACGCCTTCACAATCCCTTCTCACACCACAAGGACTGTGGCTTCTGCTCAGATCTTCTGCTGTTTCCTATCATAGGCATTCAATTCTCTCACACTTGCAGATCTGACGTCCAAACTTCAGATGAGAGCTGCAAACAAACTCGAGATCCAATGGGATAATGTAGAGATGTAGATGGCAGCCAAAGACAGATCACATTCTTAATAACGTTTCCTATATGGACCAGGAGGACAAGTTCTGAAAGAAAGAGTGTGAAGTTAAGACTTAACTTGTGTCATGCTTTTTCAGTTTAGGCACCAAAAATGAACAATGGATAAATATTCTTTTTGAACTGCATTATAGATCTAATTATATAGTTTAAATGAGAAAATATTAAAGGAAAAGTCCACTTCCAGAACAAAAATGTACAGATAATGTACTCACCCCCTTGTCATCCAAGATGTTCATATCTTCAGTCATAAAGAAATTACGTTTTTTTTGAGGAAAACATTTCAGGATCTTTCTCCATGTAATGGACTGCTATGGTGCCCCGAGCTTGAACTTCCAAAAAGCAGTTTAAATGTGGCTTCAAACGATCCCAAATGTGGTTGTAAATGATCCCAGCCAAGGAACAAGGGTCTTATCTAGCGAAACGATTGGTTATTTTCCATCAAAAAAATAGAACTTGAATACTTTTTTGTTTGATAACCTCAAACGCTCATCTTGTCTTGCTTTGCATGTGTATTCTGGTTCAAGACAGTTAAGGTATGTTGAAAAACTCTCGTTATTTCTCCCTCAACTTCAAAAATCATTTCAAAATCATCCTACATCGCTGCAGAAGTACCGACCCAGTCTTTGCAAAGTGAACATGCAAAGAAGTAGAGCCCGACCGATTTATCGGCAGGCCGATATTATCGGCCAATATTAGGCATTTTCCAAACTATCGGTATCGGCATTTATAATGGCCGATAAATGAATATTTCAAAAATAAAATAAAAACGAACGAAACACCTTTCAACCATGTCATGAGTGTTGGCGTTGTATAGTTTGTCCACCAGAGGGCACTCTACACCGTCCCTGTTGGCAACACTTGTGTATAACGCGCCACACATCCTGCAACCTGCTGATCCAGCCAGAGTCGGGCAGAGAGAACCAGTTATCCGCGAGTGAGATCATCGGTGAAGTGTGTTCATGGTGAGTTGGTCACGAGACATACATTGCTTGAATAACAATTAAAAGAACATCCCCATCAGTTCTCTTAACTCAAATAAGCATGACAAAATTCGTGACTATCATGTCCAGTTTTGCTGCTGTTAAATAAGCCGAGAGTGAAGCGGAATTAGCTAGTAATTACGTTACGTTGTTACAGTGTAGTTGACTGACTGTCCTTTTAACTTTTGACAATGAGACTGAAGTATTTCTTTAACAGCGTGACAGTTATAGCAATGAGACGTATCATCTCTCCTTGGCCTGTTATATTGAAAATGTATGTTTTACAATTTGCAGTATGACGTTATCCATTGCTAAATTATGGCTCATCATAGACTAGCTAACCACAAAGCTAGCTAATGCCACTATCAGTGGAAGACCGCTAACATTAACATTAATGAGCTTGGAAACCACAACAAACTTATTCTGCCTAAATAAAGTAATGATTACTGTATTTATAACTAGCATATCTCTAGTTACAGTCCCTGCATTGTAAAATGTAAGTTAGACTTGCGAGGAGTGAACATTTAGACATAGAGAAAAAGTATCAAACGTAGCTTGTGCATAAAAGTTAGCTTTTCTTTTACATGTGTGTGAAATCCAATGACGCCAAGTGTGCGTTGCAGACTGTCGTTCAGCCGCAGCATTAACGAGTCACATAATGGATTTAGATCGCTAAATAGTAGGTTTTAGAAGGCAGGCAGCAACTGATGATTGAAAATGGTTTGATGTAGCTTGGTGGAAAGAATTTAAAAAGTGCAGGTAAAGGGATAAGCAAGCTGACATTGTAATTGTGACAATAAAAGAAACAAGTTTCTTTTTAAAATGCATTATCATATTATGTTAGTTAAAACTCATAAATAACTACAAATAACTAATGTTAGGGAAATCTGTTAATGTTTTGTTGCGCGTTTCCTAAATTAAAAAAAAAAAATAAAAAAATATCAGCCGATATATCGGAATATTGGATTTTAAAACCAATAAATATTTGTATCGGTATCGGCCTTCAAAATCCTTTATCGGTCGGGCTCTACAAAGAAGATCAAACACCCTTAACAAAAAGGGTAAAACAGCAATATAGGACGATTTTGAAGTTGAGGGAGAACATGGGAGTTTTTTTCAACATACCCTAATTGTCATGAACCGGGAAAAAACTGAATTCAGGCAGAGCAAGACGAGACAAGCGTTTGACATTAAAAAGTATATAAATTGTATTATTTTTATGAAAATAACCAGCTAGATAAGACCATTCTTCCTTTGCTGGGATCGTTTACAAATGCATTTGGGATCATTTGAAGCCGCATTAAAAACTACATTTTGGAAGTTCAAACTCAAGGCACCATATCAGTCTAAAAATCCTGAAATGTTTTCCTCAAAAAACTATTTGGTAACACTTTCTATGAAGCCCACATTTAATACATTATAAGGGTATGCTTAATGAATGAATAATGCATTATAAAAAAAAACCTTATAATATCTTATATCATCTTATGAATATTCATAAAAACCGTTTTAAATGTATTATAATATTTACTTATTTGTAGTTATAGTTTAAGAGTATGATGATTTGTAACACACAATGAACATGTTGCATTCACTTAGGTTACAATGGATTATATTTTTCATAGTTATAATGTATTATAAGGCTCTTATCTTGCCATCTTTTGTATGCTACTTTATTTAAAGCAATTAATGACCACTTAGTATAGTTATAATAATAATAATATTTTTTTCTCAAACAGCCATAAGATCAGATACTAAATAAGATGAATGTGTAATATGACACATTTGCTTTGAACAATTTTTACTGTAATATCAGTTTGATCATTTTGATGGTACCCTTTGATCACCTATTGATTAGTAACTCTGCAACTGTGAACTAGCAGTCATAGGAGTATTAGTAGTATGTCTGCTAAGTATGTGCTAATACTTTATTTTGATGGTTCCCCAAAAGACAAACTGACTATAAGTAACTTTGTACATCAACATTCTACCTACCCTAACCTTAACATAAGCCATACTAATACTATGAGAGTTAACTGATATGTAGTTGCAAAGCTGTTTATAGTCGATTATAGTCAGTAAACTAAGGGGAGCATCAAAATAAAATGTAACCTAATATATAAACATCGCAATTTTTCAGTTGAAATTATTAACTAGCTCACATCAAAATTTATATTAGTCTCACAGGGAACACTCAAATAACACTCCACACCTAACCACTTAAAAGATGTAGTAAGATACTGTGCAGATCTTAAATAAACAATTTCAAGATATATAGCCCATTATAAATGTAAAATAAGATTTAATATTTGGATGACAAGGGGGTGAATAGTGTAAATTTTTGTTCTGGAAGTGGACTTCTCCTTTAAGCTCTGGTTACTGGTATGCTGGGTAGAGAATAAATCCAAAAAGTTATAACCAACAGATCTGAATGATTTAAATATGAGTTTGCATGTGAAGCAGACAAGTCTCTGAAAGAGTTCCAAGTAACACTTAATAATCGAGCATACTGTAACTTCTTGAAAACAGATTTTGAAAATGCTGCATTAGGTCATGACCTAATCAAATCAAATTCACCATTTGGGTCAACTGCTGTGTTTGAGGAAAAGAAAAAAAATTAAGCGGTTCAAGTTTCAATCTAGAATGAACACAGAAAGCCCATAATGTGAGAATATTACAACATCCCATTTCAGCTTGCTAAACCTGTCACTCGCTGCCAATTACATAGTAAATCACACCTAGGAATGCTTCTAATTGCTTTTCTTAAGCACAGTTCAACGAACACTTCTCACCCTGGATTTCTTGACACGGTAGGCTAACCATGTGCATCTGTGCTGGTGGAATGCCTTTACTGATGTAAAGGCGTTTTGTTGATGGTTTTGCAGTGTAGTGCAGTATTTTTCTACACTCCTATATTACACTAGCTAACACATAAAAACTCAAACATCAATATATTACTCATTTAATATTAGTTTCAAGATTGTCTTCAACTTCTTATCCACAAAAACTAAAGTGAAAAGGAACAGACAGGCTTAAGACACATTCGCCCAGATTCTTAGTTCAGCCAAAAATGAAAATTCTGTCATGTACTCACACTCAAGTTGTTCCAAACCTGTATGAGTTTTTCTTCTTGATGTTCCAATACCATTTTTCCCTTCCCGATACCGATTCCAAAGATACTGACCGATATCGGCCAATACCGAGTACTGATCTGATACCTGGGTGTGTATCTGTATATACAGCTGTAGATACTGCTAGCCATGTATGAATTGCTAGAATTATTTTATGGTGTGCTTTAAATTATCCCTTAATAAAGTATAAACAAATACATTCAGTAAACTGGAGTACTTTTATTATCCGTCATACATTTGACAGTAATATTATTTGTTTTTGAAAAAGAAACTGAACTTTAGCTTCTGAAAGAGAACTTCAAATGCAGCCACAAATCTAACACTGTAAACTGAAAAAGGTATTTTAGTTTTACAATATAACTGTATAAATAATATAAAAAATTGTTAATAACAAAAGTTTAGAAACTATGTCTATGATAAACAACGGAAAACTAGTGTATTCTGAGTCAGTGTCGCAAAGATCCTGACTCACAATCTACTCTTTGGACGCACCTTTAGAGAGAAATGCATCTTTACAGCTTACATAATGAAAGAGTTGTTTTCGTTTTCGATTTGTTTCATTTCGTTAAGTAATAATTTAAAGCTTTCTATATAGAAATATGTTTATCATGTCTGTGAGGCACGTATTTGCTGAGTTTCGGTTCATTTTTGTGAAGCGCTCCTGTTCAAGAACAAGACGACAGAAAGACGTTTTGTTGATATTGTGAGTGCACACACATAAAAGTAGACCCTTTACAGTTCTGAATGATGTATTACTCTGACTTCTGTGAGCAAAAATTATGGATAATTTTAAATTGTTTCCACCGAAAAAAATGCAACGCAGGCACCTCCATGTCCTGCAAAGCACACTTCAGCTTCCACTCTCCGCACAAACAATTGGATATGCACTTAATAGCGCACATTTATTTAGGTTTAATGTTTAAACTAACATTGTCTTATACTTGAACTGTTTTATATCTATATATTTTATTTTAGGCAAGTCGTGGTGATTTGAGAAGGCAAACTGATCAAAGGGGCTATGAAAAGTCTTCCGCTGGCCGCTGTTTGTTACTTTAAAAAGCAAAAACTTATATTTAGCGAACAAAAAATGCTGCAAAAACGGTTTTCTAAATTAACTTAAAAAACGAAATGACATATCACTTTTCCATTACATACAAAACTGAACTATCTTAATAGCTGAAACAGAAGCATAAGCTGTTTTGGGAGAAGGGGAAAAAAAAGAAGGGCTTGGGTCACACTCGGGCCAGAATTCGGATACGCTGTCGGACAGCTTAGTCATGTTAAAGGTGCTAATACTTGTGCCACCCCTCGAAATTGCAGCATCACATTTTCGATTATTAAAATGTAATGAAACGATTAAAATAGAATCCAGAAAATTAATGGAAAACAGATTCACAAACAAAAATGAATTTGAGAAAAATAATAAAACATATTTCATAGGGCCATAAAAACATTTAATTTTTGTTAAACTTTTAATAAAGAGCTATTAAATTCTGCAAGTTTCATGATTTCAATTAATTAGACTTTTACATAACAAAGATAAAATAACAAAAATGACTATGTCATGATATAAATAATTGTTGTTGTGAAATAAAATTACTATATAATGAAATAAGATTTGGCCTTATCCTTTAAGCTAACTTACCAATATAGCAAAGATCTCTACATACCTGTAGGCTCGGTAGTTGCTCACCATAATCCTGTGTAGTGGCACTTGCATGTGATTATTATTATATATATATATATATATATATATATTTTTTTTAATAATTATAATTTTAAAGGGGGGGATGAAATGCTTTGTTTTAATAGATAAAATAACTATGATCTCCATTTGGATCATCCATTATTCAATTACTTTTCCTGTTGTTCTATGTTTTTTTCGTAGTATCGGTTCAGTAATAGTATTGTGATATTTTAGTCAGGTATCATATCAAAGTCAAACTTTTGGTATCGTGACAACACTACTGCTAGTACGTTAGAACAGTATTTCTTTGAATTGTTTTCTGATTTGCAGCATTTAAGCAAAGCTAGCGGGCTTAACTAGGCTATGTAAGGAAATGGTATCGGATCGGTATGTGGGTTCAAGTGCTCACCGATACTGGTGCCAGAATTTTTTGTGGTATCGGTGGCATTTCCGATACTAGCATCGGAATCGGAACAACCCTAATATTTTTAAGAATGCTGCTAACCAGACAGACCCCATTGACCTTCATAGTATTTTGTACCCATTTTAGACCTTCATAGCAGTATTAAAAGATATAAGACAATTAAATTTTGGGGTGTGGCTCGAAATGACTAACCTACTGTACATCTAAGTTCAAACTTAAGCTGACATATGCAGACAACAGACCTTTTGAAAGATGAAGATCAAATTATGTCAATCAAAATTTATCACAGAGCCAAACAATATTCACTCATAGTGTACAATGCTAGGTTTATTAGAACGCTACACTAGGAAACAAGCTAGAGCAGAGGTTAAATGCAAAGGAGAGGAAAATTTGTATGTGTGTGTGTGTGTTTGTGTGTCCCTTGGTTTAAGACTGTATATACAAGGTGTCTGAAAGTGGTGCCAAAGCACCTGCCATTGTTTTGGCCTTTGACAAGATGGAGCCCAATGCTGCTTTTGCAGCATTTTTTAAAATTAAATTTAGCCCATGGCATAAATTTTCAATCAAGCGTGTTCCCAAAAACTACATTTAAGTTATAATCTGAGAGGCTGTTCTAGCCTTTTTACAGCCACCACTGCTTGATGCAAACACAAGACGACACGCAAACACGAGCCCTGCAGAGCAACATTTATCTCTCACTGACCTGCCTTTATTAGTCACATCATCATTTACTCAACCTCAACTTGTTCCAAACCTGTATGAGTTTTTTTCTTCTGCTGAGCACAAAAGAATATACTTTGAAGAATGATGGTAACCAAACAGTTCATGGTACCTGTTGACTTCCATAGGTTCTGGGGGAAAAAAAAACTATCGGTGGCTACCGTCAACTGTTACCAACATACTTCAAAATATCTTCTTTTGTGTTCAACAGAAGAAACAAACAGTTGGAAATGCCCACCAAAGTTAATAAAAATGTCCTTAAAAAGATATGAACTGCCCTGTTTGTCCATTGTGCTTGTTGGGCAAGGAAAAGAACGAAGTTTTCATTTTTAAATATGGCATTTCATTAATTTCACGTGTGAACCCTGTGAATAGTTATGACTAAAGGAAGCTTATCACATCTGTGCTGACATCCATTTACAGTATCAACATCAGCAATAGCTTCTACTCTTTCAGTAAAAAAAAAAATAATTATGATTCTCCACTAAAATGATTGTGCAGCCCAAACTGTAAAGCCTACAGTCATTCAACAAATGGGAGGGTATTACTATTGTCTGCTACTAAAACTGAAGTAGCAAGCAACTGGGATATTAGTCAAATGATTCAGGTCACCCTTAGAAAGGAGGGGTTACTTTGTGAGCATATAGGCAACCATAAGTTTAGGTGGGCATCCATAACATGCAGAATACCACTAGGCTCTATTCCTGCATAAAGCGACACATAATGACAAAGCAAAACAAGTCTGTAACAACTTTGCTTATTTATCACAAAAAAAAAAAAAAAAATGAAATGATTCCATTGCATAAGTG
Organism: Labeo rohita; assembly: GCF_022985175.1. Lineage (NCBI taxonomy): Eukaryota > Metazoa > Chordata > Actinopteri > Cypriniformes > Cyprinidae > Labeo > Labeo rohita. The sequence goes on from NC_066880.1 coordinate 21,622,021, forward strand.
CGACTTACACTGTACGAAGTACACTTAAAATTGAGCTCAGGAGCATTTATATTGCTTGTAGATGCACTTCAATCTGTGCAAATCATTTGAATTAGTATGATTTGGAAAGGCACACACCTCTCAATGAAAGGTCTAAGGCTGATGATACACAGGGGAACTTTTTGAGCAATGGGCAATTTTGCTGTCAACGGGCAACCAGGTGAGGCACAGGGCCCACGACCAATATAAATTATCCAGACAGAAATTTGTTAGCAATTCTCAATGGAAATGAGCTCAAACAACATTGCTCAAAAAACGTTGCCCGGCAAACTTGCTCAAAAGGTTGCCGTGTATCATCAGCCTTAACAATCCATATCAGAGCAAAAACCAAGCCCTAAGGTCAAAAGAAATGCCTGTAGAGCTCAGAGACAGGATTGCATCAAGGCACAGAAATGGGGAAGAGTTCTGAAAAAAAAATTCTGGTGTATTGAAGGTTCACAGAAGCATGAAGCCTCCATTATCCACAATCGAAAGAAGTTTGAAACAACTAGGACTCTTTCTAGAGCTGGCCGCCTGTCAAAACTATGCAGGGTCTTGGTTAGACTGGTGACCAAGAAGCTGATGGTCACTCTAGTTGAGCTCCAATATTATATTTGCAGATGGGAGAAACCTACAGAAGAACATCACTGCAACACTCCACTGATCTGGGCTTTATGGTGGTGTGGCCTCCTCAGTGAAGACATGAAAGCCCACTTGAAATTTGCAACAGAGCGCCTACAGGATTCTCTGGTCTGATGAACCTAAATTCCAAGCATTATGCATGAAGGACTGCTCTTCACCTGCAGAGTACAATCCTAACAGTAATATCAGCCTCATGTTGTGGGGCTTTTTAGTGGCAGGGACTTAGACTCATCAAAGGAGAAGGAAAGCTCACTGCACCAAAAATTGTGACGCCCTTAAATAAAACCCAGTCCAGAGCATTCAAAACCTCAGACTGGGCAGAATGTTCACATTCCAACAGGACAATGACCCCAAGCACACAGTAAGAGTGGCTTATAGACAACTCTGTATGTCCTTGAGTGGCCCAGGAACAGCCTGGGCTTGAACCCAATCAAACATTTCTGGAGAAACCTGAAAATGTCTGCCAGCCCCCATCCAAGCTGACAGAGCTTGAAAGGTGAAGAGGTGAAGTGAAGAATGGCAAATAATTGCCAAGTGCGAATGTGCAAAACTTGTCGCATCATACCCAAAAAGACTTGAGGCTATAAAGGTGCTTTAACTAAGTACTGAGTTAAGGGTATGAATACTAATGCAATGTACTTGTTTCAGTGTTTTATTTTAAATAAATTTGCTAAGTTGTCACAAATATGTTTTGTGCTTTGCCATTAAGGTGTATGGAGTGTAGATTGATTTGGGGGAAAAAAAGTAATTTAAAGCAGTTTTACATAAGCCTGCAACGTGAAAAAAAAAAATTAAGGGGTATGAATACTTTTGCAAGGTACTGTAATATGGGGCCAAATAATGAGAAATAAACAAACTGCTTATCATAGCTATGCAAAATGACACTCAGATCTACTTATACCTATTGCATAATGACTACAGCTTTGATTCCTAACTGTTATATCAGCCAGTCTGCATCAAATAACTATTAGACAAGGGTAACAGTGCTATCAGGTTGGACCATTTGACTTTAGGCCCAAAAACTGGTTTAAAAAAAGCCACTGTATTAGCTATCATGTTATGCATGCAAATGAAAAACAATGGTAGCCTGTTTTCACCAAAGTATAACAATAAGATAATTGTGACTTCATATCTCACGATCCTGGCTTCATAATTGCAATTTTACAATGACAAAAGAAAAGAAAAGAAAAAAAAGTTGTTTGCCACAGTTTTGATCCATTGTACTTTGCTTCAAGAACAATTACTGTAACTATTACTATAGAACTGTAACTCAATACAGTCATGCCCAGAAAACGGAATGAGATATTGTCAAAATTCGACACCCATTCTTTGGTATCTATTCAATGTCTAAATATTTCCAAAGACACATTGTATTTGGAGGGGCTTGGCACTCAGTGACAATAAAACAATTACAAACAAAGGCTATCTGAGCATTAGTTCTTGGATTTCTGCCAGAAAGATTCTTAGATCTTAGAGTTCATAGATCAATCATTATCAAAAACACTGAACTTTGAAAGCAGCAAGACTTTCCCTGGACTAATAATGACTTAACACGTGTAAGGTGTGATTATGGGATAAAAGCAAAGGTTGGTGCCGACAACAGCCCGTCCAAAATACAACATATGTATAATTTGCCGCAAAAAATAAAAAATAAAATTAGATAATTTTGATACCACAGCAAAAACGAATCTGCTATTGAGTAAACTCCTTTATGACTTTGAAAATGTAAATATTAATACCAATTGTAAATCATAAATAATGCTCAGCAATAAAATTATAAGCAATAGAACAAACATTGCTTGACATCTTTTATCAGTATTCAGAAATGTAATAAACGATTGCCTTTTTTTTTTTTGCTGTTCGACTGTTATTAATGATACAATACACCTCAGCTGGTCTATTAGACTTCATCTATATCGCAAGACCATAAACAACTGACTGCACTTACATTAATACCATTTCAGACAGTGTCCAGTTGCCAAATTAAGTAATTGATATTATTGGGAAAAATTATATTACTGATTTTAGTAATCGATATTACTGCAAAAAGAGCCTACTACTGTTATACTTTATAACTGCAAACTATTCACAGACTATTATCCTTTAATGTGATCATTTCCAAGCCATAGGCTGACTGCAAAGCCCAGGACTTTGCAATGCAAAGACAACAAAACTATAAAAAGACTGAAAACGTTCTGATACTGAATAATTATTAGCAGTTATTTAGATGTTAAATCAACCAATTATTTATTACAAAGTAATACAAAAAGAGAACAATAAGTATGCTTGGCATGAACAGATATATAGATATCTGAAAAAACGTTGATATTTACAAGTTACTTAACAGAAGAGACATTTTCTTTAAAGTCTACTTTGCAGTAAATTATTCACCTTAAGTGTTTAAGTAGTGGAAGCTTGTAATGCAGGCATGTCATTATCAGGCTTGTGCTCAAAACCGTGACCGCACAAGTTATTTAGATTACTCATTAGGATAAATAAACTACACATGCCGTGAATTCTATTCTATGAATCAGACTAAAAGACTAAAACTGGTTACTATGCTGTGTCTGGCTGAAAAACGAGACAGTGGAATTTGTAACTTCTGTTACTTAACACAAATAAACTGTAATTTAAGGTTTTTTTTAAAGAAAAGATTTTTTAAAAGAAAAATAAAAGATGATTTTTTTAAAAAAATGTATATATATATATATATATATATATATATAACATATAACTTACCATGCAAGTCATATAAGCATGATAATTGAAGAAATGTCTTTTTTGATGTCTTCTATCACCATCTGATAACATTAGCAGTATTTCACTCACTTCATCAAAGGAGATGATTTAACTTCTTCCTTTCGAAGAAGTGTAGTTGCCTTAATGTAAGTGTTCTTAGAGGTTGTACAGTAGATAAGTGTACACCAGTGGTTTTCAATCCTGGTCCTTGGGACCCACTGCTCTGCACATTTTGTATATCTCCCTTATCTGACACACACAGCTGAGTTTATGGCACTCTCACCTAATGAGCTGCTGATCTGAAACAGGTGTGTTAAATATAGGAGACATACAAAATGCGCAGAACAGTGGGTCCCGAGGACCAGGACTGAAAACCACTGGGGTAAACAATGCACAATACGTATGCACGTGACAAGCCAGCTTCTTTTACCCCAGTTTTTTTTTCTTTTTAGCCCAGAGTACACCGCAGATAAAAGAGATTCATTATTCATAGGCACTAAGCAGATTTGGTGGAACAGTGAGAGTGACAAGTTCTCCTAATCCAAATGTTCAGGACAGGATCAGCACAGCAGTATAAAGACTCATTCACAACAGTCAAATGAAAAGCATGTCACATGCTTTAATGCAAGACACTTGCCATCTGACTATACAGATCTCACTCACTGTGATGCAATGATCTAGTGATAGTGTGATATAGGTATCTCACAGTATAATGACAACACGTCAGCCAGTAAGTAATAATAGTACAGCTGTTGTAATAAAATACTTCTAGATTGGTAAAGTAAATTGATTAAACACTGCTATTTTGTTAAAAGTACTTTGGGTTTTTTTTTCTTAATGATTTCACTTTTTTTTTGCTAATCAACCAAAAGAGCAAATGCCAACTATATTTTTAATTTTTTTAACATTGTCAAACACAGCCCAATTCATTTTATTGAGAACGGCTTTTTGAAATTAATTTCCACTTCTCCCTCATTTCCTTAAAAAATGGTTACAAAGGTGAATGGGGCCAATTTATAAATGTCAAAATACCTTTCCAATACTATTGTCACAATAATATGCAAGTTGACATGCTCTTAATGTGGAAAAAAATCATTAATATTTAGTTAATAGCCAATATTTAAACTCTCACACCTTCACAACACAACATGCAAAATTTCTCTCTAACTACTCTCTAACTTTACATATGATGATTTAAACAACCTTACAGCACAAATGCACAAATAATTTCAACAGAAGAATTCATGTACACTTATAAAATTCACATTTCACTTAACATTTCTGTTTTAAAAACTTCCAAAAACCAATCAAACTGCACTGAGGCCAGAATAATCCACTGACACACTATTCTCATTGAGCTGAAGTGTTTCAGTGAAATAAGCCATACCACATGACCAGGTTTATGGACCTGTCCACTGAATTCAATTTTGATTAGCTGTGTCAATCATGTAAGAAACAATCCTCTCACAAAACTAAAAAGTAGATAAATAATTTACTAATCCTCCATGCTTTCAAACCAATGAATGCTACTACTGAGAACACAAGACAAAGTGTTTAGCATAATGTTCACATTGCACTTCTCAAACAAAAAAAGTGGATGGGGACTAATGTACCACAAAAATAGTCCACGAGACTATAAATAAACTCAAAAAATCACTCTGAACACAAATCAATTATTGTAAGTCACAAACATAAGTTTTTGTTTGCCACACAACTCCCTCTTTGCTGAGCCAGGGCTTAACAATAAGGTTGGCAAACTGGCCCAGGGCCAGTAAGAGAGAGTTTTGGGCCAGGGCTCTAGTCCTTTTAACACCAGTGCCTCAGGTGCACTGAGATTCAAAACTATACACCATTTTATATCATATGTATAAGTGTTTATCATATCAAGAACGGATTACCACAGCGCTCTGTTGGTCAGCCTTCCAGCTAGTGCGACTAAGCCCCTGCAGATGATCCAGAATTCAGCAGCATGTCTGGTCTTTAATCAACCAAAAAGGCTGCTGCCCCAGAATTACACCCTCCTACACTATTTCAACACGCTCCTACTACAAGTTTATGTTCCCTTCCACTATCTACAAACACAGAGGTGCGGTGCATGGTGATTCCTTCGCAGCCAGGTACAAAGACCTTCATGCCCTCTCTGCTGTGAACTTTTGCAAAATAACGACACAAAAGATTCCTTTAGACTGCATCAGAACTACTTCCAGATATCGACTGGGATGAACTGGACCAAAGTGTGAAACCAGAGCAGTACAGCAACAACAAAAAAATTGAAGATTTATCTTCTTCAAGTAATTACTGATTGCCCACTCGTCACGTGTCAAAGTTGTTCATGTTATCGTTACTGACGATTAATTTAGTTTTAAAGATTATACTTCGTAAGTTCAAAGGAGTTTATTCAATAGCAATTTTTGAGGTACCACCTACTACAATTTTGGTATTGTGACCCTAACCCTATACAAGCTCATAAGTTGCTGAATATGATAAACTGCTGCATTAAACATATACGTCTTTTAAAAAACGAATGGGCTTTTTGTTTGCAGAAGAAAAGCCTTTCTAGGGAGCCAATATGCAAATTAGCATATGCTATACTCTCTATGTATATGTGGTGCAAAACTGTAGTAATACCTAGATTAGTTTACTGACTGAGTTACCACAGTCACTGAATAACCATATAATGGGATTATAAAGAAATTGTGAAGCCTGGAAAAAACGCAAATAAACAAAATAAATTGCTCAGAAATGTAATTTTGTGAAATATGGGACAATTGTCTAGTTAAGCTGAGCTCTAAAAATATTAGCACTACACTTTGTTATATTCCAAGCAGTCTGTTTGAACATAAAATGTTTCCTTTTAAGTTACTGTTGGGGCAGTAAACAATCCTAAGTAGTTCGCCTTCATTATTTTGTTCTGCTCAAGACACATTATAGAAGATATTTAAAAATAGTTTAAATGTATATTATTCGAATCTAATCACATTTGATTACGAATCATATTATTGAATCGTTACGAATTTGCTATGTTTGGTTTTGAAATGAATCGAAAACATATGAATCGTGAATCGAATCAAGTATAACCAACCATTACAAGACAAAAATACATTTTATTACGTTAAAAGCTTGGTACTTTTATATGTACCATGGTAATAAGCGGTCACCATATTTATAGTCCTACTATATGGCACAAGAATACATGGCACTACTGTACAGAAAAACATGGTAACATAACGGTACCACGTCCAGAACGTGGTATTATGATGGAACATGTGCAAAAAAACGTTTTATTTGAAATGCTATTTCCTGTTTAAGGTTACTAGCACAATGCTAACCTGAAGTCCAGAGTTCATTTCAACTTCGTTATATTCCTCATTCAAAAATAACAACGATCCGAGAGCACTTTAAACATCAACATATATGTGTATTAAATCAGTCATTCAAGAATAAAGTCACTTTTAGCTTTATCGCTAGTGTATGAGTTCGTGTCAGTGGCCTGTGAGCGCACCTGAAAACACACCTGTCATTTAAACACCTGTTTGATACGTCACATTCAACGCTTTTGTCTCACCTGTTGCTTCAGCTGAACTCAATCGGTAAATTCATGTCCGTTTAATCACGATAAAGTCCTTTCCGTTAGCTTTCAAGGGAAATATAATAATCTCCATAACAGCCCTTGCTCCCTTCGGTCCGTCTACTTGCTCAATGCATCCCGACAGTCGGCGCTACACTCACACAAACACTGGGAATTTGCACAGAAAGGGAATGTCCTGATAAAAGGCAGCATCAGGTTTTAAGAAACGGGCGGATTGGTCTGAATAATAATTCTTCTGTTTGAGCTCCGTGTATTTTATATTCCGTTTCTATTAAAGTTTCTTAGTGTTGTTGTTCAGGTGTAATTTGTTGCCCAGACCAACGGAGCGATGGATGGCGTTGTTCCGTGGTACCAGTTACTTTTCTCAGCGCTAGTCAAGTTGAACCAATCACATTCGACTGCGATAATCGAATAACGCTTATTTTTTAATCGTTTAATAGAGATTGCTGGGCGGAATTCCACTGTATGTCAGACAGCAATTATTTGCATTTACAGTGTTTTGACAAAGTTACTTTTTAGTTTATAAATGTTACTAATAAGACAGAAGTCGTCCTGAGCTGTGGATGCCCCTCATTGGAAGCATTTGCTCTCTGGAGCCGCCAAGCGCCCCCTGCTTTGCGTCATATAAACACGGTAGCTTAAAAGTCGGCCGGTTAACAAACACTGGGGGCGTCTAATTCATGCCTCTGAACAAAATGGGGAGACATAATATCTTCAGATTTTAATACTTTAAGAAAGGAAGTATAAATAGTGTGTCGTTGTTGCATTAGTTAAAACGGCCTGTATGAAGACATTTTCCTGTAGCAATTTGGAGTTGCATGCATCCAAAGTCAACACAATGCTCAATGAACTTCTTAACAGAACTTTTTGCTTATCAGAACTTTTCATGTGAAGTCTAGTGGTTTGGCGTAGCATCCATCCAAATTCAGGCAAATTCTCATAGATTTCCTCATTCCTCAATAAGTAGACATTTATGACATCTTGTAAGAGATCTTCATCACTATCAGCAAACCAAAAGGTACACTTTTGTGCCATTTTCTAATATGTACACATTAGGTACTAATATGTAGCCTACCTTTAAGGTACATTTATGGATCCTTTAGATACAATAGGTGCCACCCAGTGACAGCTTTTGTTTTTTTTGTTTTTTGTTTTTTTTAAAGTTAATTTACATATGCAAATCACATGCTGGACTGTGGACAAAAAGCTTTTGACAAACCTCATATTTTCATGTATCCAGGAAAAATTGCACATCATGAAACATGCTTTATGAGGGGTTGTTAAAATGTTTATCATTTACCATCCTCACCATACACAGCCTCGTTTAAAATACAACCTCATTTAAAATTATACTATCTTTCTAAAGATATTGTCTGAAAAGTTCAAGTAAAAAAGCAGTTTAATAAAACCCTACAGAGGAGATAATAAATCATGAGATGAATCAAACCAGGATTGTTCATTGGTATGCCCGTTCCCCATTTTAAAGTTAGGCCATTTTTTGTCATTATTTTTGTCATTTTTATGGAATACAACACTGGAGTGTTGTATGTTGCATTTTTTAGCATTATTTAGTTTTAAGTTAACTCGATGGCGTTTTATCTTTGTATAAGTAACATTGCTCTATCTTAATTTTCCTATTGCTTGAGGGACCCATTGTGTGAAACATTAAGTCCTTGAGTGATTGTACCACTTGTATAATACATTTTACCACAACAAATTGCTTTTTCAAATAGGTTAGCAAAGTAGCATTGTATAACTTTAATGACACATATCCTTCTTGGAAGTAAGCTATTTTCTGTGAATGTGCGAGACTTCATTAGCCATTATACTTAAATAACTACAAGTGCAATAAACAGTAAAACTATTTGCTTTAGAAACCAGTCTGTTTATGATTACAATATTAAATAAATAATATCACAACAAATACCAGTCACACAACACAATTAACAGTTTTTGCACAGCCAAAATAAAATAGCAATTGTCCCCTGCACATTTAAGTTATAAATGTTTGCACTTGCTCTGACATTACAGATAAGATGGATACATTTAGAAATTATGAACTATATAGCCACCAAAATGTTTCAATCTATATTTTTAAGGTAAAGCTCAGGCAAGCTGATATTTTGTTTGTTTAGCACATTTAACAAACACTGTACAAAGAGAGTGTGCAAAGTGTGTTTTAAGAGAGTTGCTCATATGTTTTAAAAGTATTTAACTATAAAACATGTTGACCAATGTCCCACATTTCATGCTATTCTAATTATTACATCATCAGCCCCATTACAAAAACAAACAAACAAAAAAGGTTTTGTAACAAAAGTTTTACAATTGTAACAACACAAATTTCTAATTTTTTCAGGACTAATTCATTTTTCATCCAACAAACCTATATAATGAAAATAAATAAACTTTACAAAATACTTGCACGAATGTCAGCTGATTTACCTAAACAGCAATAAACAACTTCTTGATGTGAATGTTAACAGATTAAAATATGCTTCTGTGCTCTAAAAGTAGAGTTCTGGCCCTGGGGAATTAAGTTTTTTTTTCTTTTTTTTAAATTTGATTTTGATTTAGACAGAGTTAACTCATATGGACAGCCCTCACAGCAGGCAGGTTACACACCAGCTTACCTGTCTATTAACTCACAGCGCTCATAAAAGAGTCATGACCACTAGTCAGCAATTACTGCTGCAATAGCGGAACATTGGGTCATATAAACAAGAATTAGCTAAAAGTGATTTGATAACTTTCAGGTTTAAAATGAGTACTTCTAATGTTAAACAAAAAGTATAAAAATAATTTAAGGGGAAAATCCAAGAAGAGTCTCTGTCTGAGATCACGCTTACCACATCTGAAGCGTTTAATCTGGTGACCTCTGAAATGACCTCACAGCTTCTTCTGATCTTTTCCAGAGGGACACAGGAAATAGAGTCCTCTGCTTTTCTTTACATAGCTGAAGTGCAAATGTTCTGCTTTACTGATTCCAAGAAGATGTATGTAATATGAGGATTATGTTCCTATAATCCTTGGCAATCAACATATAGGCTACTGCCACTTACGTTATTAATACTTCTCAAATTCACTCCATAAACTCACTGTTTATTTAATTTTTTATTTGCTATAATTAATGCAAGAGACAAAACTACAGATTCTTAAAATTGTGCAGTTTTTCCCTACACAATAATGTCGAGTCAAACCAAAATTTATTCAGACACCTTCAACATTTATCACATTATCACAGTTTATTCACTTTACTTTAGAAAATGGTAATAAAATATGACAAGAGCTCAGAGTTAAACTGTATCAGAACTATTAGTATGACAATATTTACACAGCTATCAATATTTTGTTGACCAATTTTCAAGCAATGTTTAATTTTGTTCAGTCTGTGGTTTAAAAAGTTTGCATTAGTAATTAAAGAAAAAGAAACATGTAAGCAAAACATTGTCAGGTCAAAGTGTCTGAATATTTTTTGGTCCCAAAATGTATCAGTCTTATTGGTAGTCCACCGTATAAAATATTTTTGAGTATAATATGTCACAGTTTATGTTATTTTGCTATCCTCACTTACATAAATGAACTATAGTGTCCTGCACCCACTAGTCAAAAAAATATCAAAAATTATATCTGGTGTCTGATTCATTTTTGGTTTGACTGTATATCTGTTTGTGCTAATGCTAATCTAGACTACACGTTTGTATATTATGGCTAAATTAAAAATGTACTTCCATTGTTTTCTAAACCAGTGAAGAACCAGAGTTGGTTTTATGCAATAGAACCCTAATCCTGAATAACATTAAACTGTCACTTAGACTCTCTGTATCAAAATATGTGCTAATTAGTTTCTGTTATTTGGATTTTTAAAATGTATGTAGTATTATTATTATTACATTAAAAGATTCAAATAGTGACTTTTTCTATGCCTTAATGCCATTAATTGCTATTTCATTGTTTTAAATCTTTTTATTTATAGTTAGCAAGTAAATAATTAAATATTAAGGAAACGTAGATGAACGTATAAAATTATGTAGCCAGGGTTTGGACAGGTTTGTCCAATCAGCGTTGAGCATTTGTTTGATTAGAACGTCACGTTATCATTACGCAAATGAGCTGCAGATTCTCAAACAGTCAGAGAGGAACGCGTGAATGTAATCAATACAGCAGGTAAGACACGCGTTCATTCACGTTTAACAGTTGCAGCAGCTCCTTTAACAGCGCTTACAGTGTTTGCCGTTAAATGTTAAACAAATATGTACAAATAATCAATCGTATGCTAGCGAGAAATAAATTAATCGCATTTCATTTAACAGGGAAAATGTTACACTTTTTTAATACAGTAAAAGTATGTTCCGTAATATTAAGTATTTAGAATTTTTTATTTTAAGAAACATGTCCAGTGTTCACAAAAGCAATCATTTGTTTCCTGCAATTCATTTAGAGTCAATAATTCAAGAAATGTGCATGTGAAAGACGAGTATCCCAATAAACGTGCTACAATAGTGGTCAGTATGTTGTCAATCTGTTTTCAAGGCGATTATCAGACTCTCAGTGTGATGAGTTTAGTTCTCATCCCTCTATTGTGTTTTTGAACCCCCGGGACGGAAGAGATTCTCTCTAATCCAACTTGTTTTCTCTGTCTTGCTGAGATATGAGAGTCCTACTTTAAATCCAAACCAATCCCCAAAAGACATTCCTTTCGGCTTGTGAAATTTCACATACTTTCCACCTTTTTCTATTTAATCTGGCTAATAATAATTACTATTTTTTTCTTCGCGCAATAAGCATCATATGCGTGTACTGATATACAGAGACGATGCTCCCTATTAGGTGATCGGTTTGCAGTTATTTCCTGATTGTTGATTGGGTGTTAATCTGTGTATTGCCGTTTCCATTCGTTTATTTTTCACACCTCCTTATATTTGAAAGACAACATGTTTTTTTGTTTTAATGTGATGTTGTAAAGTGTACATTTTAGTGCGGTTACACCATGTTTTATGTTAACAGCATTTAGTTTTGTTCACATTTCACTATACTCTTATGATGGGGCAATATGCAGTGTTTATAGTTTTGTTAATTTAGAGACATAATTGCACAAAAAGTGGATCTATGATTTAGATGTAAAATACTTCACTAACTACTGCTGTCACTGTCATGTTAGCCACCAGATCTAAAATCTTTTCTTAAATCTCACTGGTTAGCTGGTCACTCAGCATATGAAAATGACCAAGTGCGAGATTTTGTTATTCTTATTCGCATTTCATGCTTAGTGGAGAAAGGTGTAGCTAGGACATATCATGGAAAGGCCACTTAAACTGTCTTTCAGTAAATCTGATCGCTGATGTTTATCGTGTCCTCCCCCTCCTCCCCCGTAGTGATCGCGCATCGCGCCTCATTCTCACTCCCATTACGCAGCGGGATTGACATGAAACTGTGAATTGTTTGCTGCTCAAATAGAGTTGACCTGGAGCCAGCAGTCTGAGGGATTGAGCACCGACCATCCCAGCCTCCTCCCCCTCTGCATCAGCATGACAAAGCACTGGGGGGGTCCGGGCTTGTTGGCACCACCCGTGATCACTGTAGGAGCAGGAGCGCAACACGACCATCACCTTGACTGCAGAACCAGCTATTCCTCTTCCAACCCTAGCTGTCACTGCTCCACAAATCCACTGCTGGAGTTTGGTGGCCGGCTGGAGAAGTCCACAGGGATGGCGCAGGACTCCTGTTACAGAGCCAAATCGTCGGATCAAAGCGCATGGGAAATGCAGGATGGAAACTCCAGTGGAGGAAAGAAGAAGAACTATCAGCGTTATCCCAAACCACCTTACTCTTACCTAGCTATGATTGCCATGGTCATCCAGAACTCTCCGGAGAAGAAGCTCACTTTATCAGAGGTAGGTCATCTTAACATGCGCTCAACTTTTGTGTTTTAAATGGTAAAATACATCAGGATTGTGAATGAAGTTTCATTATAGCCATTTAGTTTCATCATGTCCTAGTTTCTACGGTGTTTAAGAAATTTCTAAGGTAATTGTTAATTCAGCGCTTCAGATGAAAAGATTATCTTATCAGCAAGTCCGTGCCACATCTACATTTATATTTTTTTTTACAAGTTGTACTGCAATTTTTTAGCATCTAATTGAAGGATTTCTTTCAGATTTAAGGTTCCAAATAAAGAGATATTCCATTAGCGCTCCTTGAAACTTTTATACAAGGTAATTATTTGTAAAAGTGATATAAAACCTAATTGTGTCATCACCGCACTGACGTTCATTTCCACAAACTATGAGACCGTTTACATTTGAAGTGCTTTAGTGCGTGTTGCACATCCAAATCTGCCTGGGGCACTTAATCTGTCTCATGTCTGGATCTCGATGGGGTTTGTGTTGTGAATAGTGAAAGCAGAGGCCGATACTCTATCATGCTGATAGCTGTGGCTGGAATCACACTGTGCCGCAATTACTACGCGATTGTTTCGAAATGTCGCAACTTGTAAGAATTCACGACCGGGATTAACAGTTTGCTGACTATTCAGGAGTGACTCCTGTGAATTTTTGCAAATGATTTGCGGTAGTGCCTGCTGCTACAGGTGATTGCACTCGACTTTTTCTTTGAATAAAACGGCAATTAAATCCTGTATTTCAATCCTTTTTTTAAATGACTTTCACCAAATTTTAGACTGGTAAAATATGTAAATTAGGCATACTTCTGTTAACTATGCGTATTCACATATAGGCCTATAAATGTCACCCCACAGAAAATGTCACTCATTTGATTTACAGATATATTATAGACCTATGCATGCACACGTTGGCTTTTTGGAAATTTAGCAGAAAGTCAAGATTTATGCATTCCCAGCTCATCTGCTCTGTATAGAATCTGTAACTGAATCATAATAATAATATATTTTTAATAACTATGAATAAATTGTCTTCTTCAAACAGATTCTGAAGGAGATCAGCACTCTCTTTCCATTCTTCAAGGGAAATTACAAAGGCTGGAGAGACTCAGTCCGACACAACCTGTCCTCTTACGACTGCTTTGTGAAGGTGTGTGTTTGACTTCAGGTAACTGAAAAAAATTCTGTGTTAGTTTGACATTATTTTAACACTATCTTGTTGGACCTCCTCCTCTCTCTAGGTGCTTAAGGATCCTGGTAAACCCCAAGGTAAAGGTAACTTTTGGACTGTAGAAGTGAGCCGAATTCCCCTGGAGCTTCTGAAAAGACAAAATACGGCAGTGTCCCGTCAGGATGAAACTATCTTTGCTCAGGACCTGGCCCCGTACATCTTTCAAGGTTACGCTCAGTCGAACAAGTCCAAACCTCTGCCTGCTGACCTCTCCTTACCCCCCGTTCCCACCCGTCACAGCCCAAACCCATCAGAGGACCCCTATCGTCCCAAACTGGACTCCACATTTGCCATAGATTCTCTCCTGCATAGCCTCAGGCCTGCCAGTTCTGCTGGGGAAGGGCTACGAGAGAGGGAGAGTTGGGGCGTCGGGCCCCCTCCACACACTCGCTCTACCACTCCACTGCGGCCTTGTAACGCCTCATACAATTGCAGTTCGTCAGCCAGCTCTGTCAGCCCTGCGTCTGATTTGTCAGACGAGGACTGGAGAGGGGTAACACTTATTGGGAAAAGATCAAGCGATCGAGGATCGACTTCAGATGGATACAGTGACTCGTGTCCCCCGCCAAACAAAAGCTCCAAGCGGGGTACCACTCCTCCATGGGAGCTCCCGACTTCCTACGCCAAATACACCCCTCCTAACGCGGTAGCCCCTCCTAGCATGCGCTTTAACGGAAACCCCTTCATGCCACTGGGCGGTATTCCGTTCTACGGTTATGGTGGTGCACATGTCACTTCATCACACTTGATTGGTCACCCCTACTGGCCCATTCTACCAAATGGGCCAGTTTCCATACAAGCTCCGCCCCTTCTCATGGACTTGGACAGTATGCTGCAATCTGTTCCGCCCAATAAGAGTGTGTTCGATGCGCTCGGCCCCAACAATCAGACTTCTCATCCACCTCCAAACCAGTATGCCCTTCAGAATGGACCTTCCCTTTGCAAATATTCTCTTTAAACTGTTCACAAAATAGTCCTGGCTTCTCATCTTTGGCACTGCTTAGGTTTACACAAAGATTTGCAACCCCAAATGCTGCTCATCACAGTGTACTCAATCTATAAATTGTATCAGGAAATTCCTTCTGTGAACTGAACTGTTACGAGGCCAATATTGACCAAAGATTCTACCTAACCAATGTTGACACTGTTGTAACTCCTGTCCATTCATGTGACTTTATTTGACACAGTTGCTACCTCAGACTTTTAATGTCAATGAGAGGCACATTAGCTGCTCTTGTTTCCTGAATGGACCCTTGTAATGTTTGGGGACAATCAATGAAATACTTGACGAGACCAATTGAATGTTGTCCATTTATAAGCTTGAAGTATGGTGTGTGTGTGTGTGTGTGTGTGTGTGTGTGTGTGTGTGTGTGGTTGCTTTAACTCCTTACAAATGAACCAGAAATGGCATGCTGGACATTTGTTAGGATTAGAGATGTTTGTGTGTGAATGTGTACTTTTGAAAATGTAAGGAACCTGCAAAGTTTACATAAAGACTGGCTTTTGTGCCATGAATGTGTCACTTTTTATATGTTGGTTTTAGCAGGGTAAATAGATTTTTTGAAATCTTGACTTTTTGTAATGCTTTTCTGACTTAAATGTTTTAATTTCACCCCCGCTCCAGTTGGTAAAGTCCAGTCTTGGGCTCTGATAACAATGGTGGAGGCTTGACAGATCTGATGAGATCCAGTCTTGTGTGTTTTTTTTCTGGCATGCATTCACTTTGAAGAACTGTAATTAGAGCCATTTTTATCAGTGCACTGTCTCAAAGCCTTATCATGACTCTTTGTGTCCCTGTGGAGTATAGGTGCTGTAACTATGATTTTTATAATCTGGTCATCAAATGCCTTTTTAAAATAAATGTTTATGTTGCCTTTTGATCATGCATGTCTGCATGATACTGTCCAGAAGCTCATATTGAGCGATTTGATCAGTAATTAAACGTAAGGGTCGTTTAACTGGTGGTCTGTGGTTGTCCCTCCGTCTGGTGCACGTCATCCCACCACCACCTCCTGCTGTTTTTTTCTGTCCTGTCCTCCCTTAAAATCACTCATTCACACCCCCAACACTTCCACCCTCTTACAGGTCCATTCTTTGTAATGGACCTTAGTTTCAAGTATTTGGGAGGCCTCAGTTTCTAGGTGATTTGTTTCACTGAGTTTGAGTTCTTTTTTTTTTTTTAGTATTGTTATTGTGTCATGGTAGAGCAGTCAGACTGTATAATGTTGATGAATATGTTTGAAATGTTCATTTTAGGTGTAATCCTGTGCAAACATGTCTAGAAGCTTCCTATATAAATTTTTACATATTTCATCTTAAAAATGTATTTTCACAATCATTTTTAGAATGCAAGGGAAGTAACACAATTTTATCTTATTTTATTTTTTTTAATATCAAGGACAAAGCATAAGTGACAGTATGTTCCACAGTAAATGCATATTTGTTACTATTCTTTTGCTTTTTATTTGGAGTCTAATGTTAGAAAAAATCAAAATATTGTGAAAAATCACCTTGAAAGTTGTCCAAATGAAGCTCTTAGCAATGCATATTACTAATCAAAAAATACGTAGGGTATTACAGTAGGGTATTTACAAAATATCTTCATGGAACATGATCTTTACTTAATATCTTAATTATTTAATCACATAAAAGAAAAAAAAAAGGTTATTTCAATTGATACAATGTATTTTTGGCTATTGCTACAAATATACTCATGCTACTTATGACTATAGGTATTAAAATCTGTGATTCTGTGTTGTCTGACAGATGAGGACTGTCAAATTGAGATTTTGGGCTTTTTGAGGTTTTTTTATAAAGTGTTTATTCAGACTAATGAAAAGAAAACATCCAAAAGACACTGTTAGTAAATTGTCAGTGTACTGTAATAATGGGAAAATAAAAATAAAATAAGAAAATTTGAATATATAAATATTTTTTATTTAGTACTGTCCTGAATAAGATATTTCACATAAAATACATTTACATATAGTCCACAAGAGAAAATAATAGTTGAATTTATAAAAATTACCCAGTTCAAAAGTTTACATACACTTGATTCTTAATACTGTGTTGTTACCTGAATGATCCACAGCTTTGTTTTTTTTTTAACTGATAGTTAAAGTCTCTTGTTTGTCCTGAATAGTTAAACTGCCCGCATATGCAGAGACTCATATGCAACTATTACAGAATGTTCAAACGCTCACTGATTCTTCAAAAGTAAACACAATGCATTAAGAGCCAGGAGTGTAAACTTTTGAACAGAATGAAGATGTGTAAATTTTTCTAATTTTGCCTAAATATCATGTTTTTTTCACTCAGTGCTGCCCCTCAGAAGATGACAGACAAAACACCTCCCAGCTCTTAATGCATAAAGTTTCCTTTTGAAGCATCAACGAGTGTTTGAACTTTCTGTATAGTTGCTCAGTCCCTCAGTTCCTCAGTGTGAAAACATATATACATCTTCTGCACACCTGAATAGATTCCTATTGATGTGTGGATTGTTAGGTTAGGATTTGGAAGCGATACAACTATTTGAAAATCTGGAATGTGCAAAAAAAAAAAAAAAAAAAAAATTGATAAAACCACCTTTAAAGTTGTCCAAATTAAATTCTTAGCAATTCATATTACTAATCAAAAAGGTACTAATCAAGTTTACAAATAATTTACAAAATATCTTCATGGAACATGATTTTCACTTAATATCCTAATGATATATGATATATAAAAATGACACTTCCTTCAATAATAAATAATATGTCACATTTGTGATATCTTCTTTTTCAGATTAAAAAAAAAGTGCATTATTGTCTAGTCTTGTATCTGTAAAGTGAGATATAGAATGTAAGGTTTTGAGTCAAAAGTTTAATTACACAAATGTGTTTTTTTCCCTGTAATTTTTCTTCCACATTTGACATGATATATTTGTTTTGTGCCATTGTCCTGATAACCCTGTCAGACTTTTATTTTGAGGTAAAGACTGTACATAGTCTGGTCTACACACCTGATTCACATCATCAACTGATTTGGTGAGAGCTCCATAGACTAAGAGAGTCATACAAAATGTGATGTGCTATTATACCTTATAGTTCTTAAAATATTGGTATTCCCATCAGGAAATGGCAACTATAGTGCGTTTATATACAGTGTACCAGACCTTCTCTACTTACCTGACTCTACTTACCTGAGGTTATCACTCACATTAACCCACTCTTGACTGGTAAACTGATAAATGTAAATATCCAGATTATCATATTGTTTTCCAGAAAAAAACAACACATTTTATGTTTTTTTCCACAAACATTGTGTTTTAATATGGCACACAGTTGTAATATATTTATGTAGGAATCACAGCAGTGATTCCTGAGAGGATCTTCTGGTGCAGTCAACACAGAAACCTCTAACGCCAGAGCAGCTTTAGTAGGAACCTCTGGGACCAGGGAGGTTGAGAGAGGAGCTCTGGGACTGGAGCATGTTTAGACATTAGCTCTGGCTGAGGTTATTACAGGAAACACTGAGGCGGCCTTGGTTGGAGGTTTTTTTGGCAGCCTTGGCTTGAATCTCAACGCCATCATGAGACAAACTTTTGTAGCAGACATGATGGGAAGCTTTCAGACTGTAGCTGTTATGACAAAGAGCTCTGAAACCATTGTGAGTTCTGGTGTTGCAGCAGCAGGAACCTTCAGGCCTGGACAAGCAGTTTTTGGGACCAGGGCAGCTTTGAAAAGGAGGAAACTTTGTGGTACCTTTGATTCGGTTCTCTCTGACCTGAGCAGGTTCTGGAGCATGAGTGTCAGGAACCTTTATGGAGGCCTTCAGAGTGATTTCTGCAGTGGCCCTTACAGTATTCTCTAGGCCCAAGGTGGCTGATAAAGTGAGCTCTGTTGCCATGTGAGTGGCAGGGACTTCTAGTGTGGCAGTGCCAGGACAGGCTTGACAGGGAGCTCTGAGAAGCTCTAGGTGACTCCGTTTTTAGAAATATGATTGGATGGTGCTATAACTAAACAAACTATTTACAAGTCACATCCCTAGGCAAGTAGTTCCGCAAGACGCTAAAACTACTGCCTCAAGCCAAGGCGCCAGACGCAACCAAGACCTGCCAGCCCCGCAAGACGCTAAGGCTGGAGGGATGGAGAGGTCACCCATGTCAGCCCGCCAGATGCAAGGCTGACCCTGTCCTCCATGACTTACAGGGGGACCTGAAACACATTTACAAAGTGTACATTTGCAAACTGTACAAATTAGACTAACATATTTCAAAAGGTATAAAATACAGATTGTTATGTATGCAGTGTATGAGGATTGACTATAATAGTTGCTGCAGGTACCGAAAAGTAGCATAAGAAAGCTGATGTTCATATTCATATAATTAAAATAAACAAACACTATATATTCAATATCATTTTAGCTTGTCTTTGACTCAGTACCTTAAACCAGTCATGGAAGAGCATCTGCTCCAGATGAATCCTCCACTCTGGGTTGCTCTTCAGACAACCTCTGACAAAACGGCAGCATTCTGTCCAGAAAGATGGAGAGATGTCTGATTATTTACTTTACACATGCTATCTAAGCTGTAAATCTGAGTAAGATTCCTGCTTTATCCACAAAAGCATCTATAATAAAGCCATTTTGTCTAATTAAAATTTGATTTGTTATAATGAAGATCTCACCATCGGAGAAGCCTGGCTGAAACCAGATATCAGTGTCCATCAGACTGATATTGCTGCTCTCTGGGAAAAGGCTAGTGATCATGCGGAAGAGGAGTACTCCCAGTGACCACACTGTCGCCTGTTTCCCATAGTACTCACCCTTCTGAAAATATTCAGGAGGGCAGTACCTGGCTGTCCCTGGAAGAAAGAGTTTGCATCTGCATTTAATATTAGTCAATAAAAATAATATTATTACTGGCTTTTCTTCTACTGAGAATGTTCTCATTAAGACATGGTGTCACTGGTCACTAGAGTTTAAGTCCCAAATGTTTGAAAAATAATACATACCACTTTAGGATTTGTACGATGTGCTCCTCAGGAGGTCCCCACAGCCGAAATCAATCAGCTTCACCTCCAGGGTCTCTATGTTGACCAGGAGGTTCGGCATCTTGATGTCACGATGGAGGACCCCCCGGGAACAGCACACGACAGCAGCATCGATGACCTGCTGCATGAAATGACGGGCCATCCCCTCAGTGAAGAGGCCGTCATAATGCAGCCAGAAATCGCGCATGTCTATGCAGGATGAGGGCCGTTCTAGGACCATGATGTATTGGTCGAGATGGTCCTGCCAGTCCAGTAACTCTATAATGTGGCGACAGCTCGGGCCTTGATTGGCCAGAACTGTCAGGGCCACCTCTAGAGGCACTGGTCTGGGATGGTTAGGCTAGAAGCAAGACAGTGATCTTTCAAATAAGTCTGAAATATTGATTATTAGTATGCTGTGACTTACATTAATCCAAAATGTTATGAATCGCAAACAATGACTGAGAGATGACACAGAGAGCACAGTTCACTTACAAGGCGGATGTACGGCTCATCCTTCATCTTTGCTGTGATTTTGACAGCCACCTGAAGGCCATCCTCACAGCGGGTCCCTTCATATACGGAGCCGTATGAACCTTCCCCCATCTTCTTGCCGATCACATATTTCCAGCAAATGTGTTCTGCAGTGTGGCATGCCATACCTACCATAAAACTAATTTAACATTGTTTGTATTTCTAATATCATCACTATACTTGATGCACTTTCTTTTATACACATTCCCCTAAAATAAGACACTGTAAGAACAGCATCTGTGTGTGAGTTATATTTTGAATTACAACAGTAAACTCACCCTTAATCCTCATGATCTCATCACAGTCCAGCTGTCTCAGCAGATGTGATCCGCTCTCATCTGCTGACGGACTGACTGGACCGCCCTGATCTTGAGGCTGATCATCCACCATTTGCTGGTCCTCGGCAGCGGGGATTACCTCAGGACTACTGGCATGAGGCTCCTGATCATCATCCTCCTCTACAGTACAGACAACGTCCTGTAGAGAAGTCAGATCTAAATAAAAGAATATCAACCAAATGCTTGTTTTAATGAAATAGTACCCGTAAAATATTAGATACTCATATTCATTTCTTATTTATAGGAACATTTGACAACTTGAAATCTTGAAATACTAAATTTCTTCAAAATATTGCTTTCTATATTAAAACTTTTATCACATGTTGTGGGAATAACGTAACTGATTTGCATTTTAATAATGTGTGATTGTGACTGAGATTAAGAGACTTTTTAAAGTTCAGAGCTTGTCATTTACCATCAGTACACGTCGATAGGGCCTCGTCAGTGTCCTGGTCCACCTTACCCTGCTCCACCTGCTCATCCTGATGTGGATTTGGGACGAGACAAGCAACTGAAGAAAGAGGCAAACCTCCGAAACCTCTTTCTCTTCCTCTTCTTCTTCGCCTTGTCTCCCCCACTCTCCTGCCCATCTCCCTCACCGACACACTCAGGCGTCTCGTCGAAACGAGGATGGACCTCCGCCTTGTGGTCGGTGGGTGTAAGTGATGTACCGGGATTGACCCCGTGCACACACTCACTACCCTCCGCTTTCTCTCTGCGAGATTGTCGCTGTCCCATAATGAACAAAATCAAACGCTATCAACAACTGAATACACGAAGTAAACACCGTTGACAACAATACTCCTAACTCGCCACAAAGTGAGCAGGTGAGTTTCGCGCTTTATATAGTCCCGCGCAACGTTCTAAAACTCCTTTATGATATCATAAGGGCTCATAGAAGCCATAACTCCATAATCTTTCTGTGTCTCCATATTTATTTATTTACAATATTAATTAATCATTGTGGTTCCAAATGTAAATTCAGTAATAATAATGAACTATTATTATTAATATACTGTTATATATTAAAGTGTAACCCCAGCTGCATTGACCAGAAATTAAATGTTAACTAATTTGATCCTGACTTTACCTATTAAATAAAAAAAAAAAAAAAAATACTTACACAAACTGCTGCAGCAAGAAATATACAAAGTTGATATGAAAAACCTGAGACAGGATGAAAGAGAGAAACCTGATAGATGCTCAGCCAGATATTTTCATAAGTATAAGGACAGGTTAAGGGGACCATGATCAGATTAGTTGTTGAGAGTGTAAATATTAATATGCAATCCATATTCTCTAGCTTGATTAGCAGTTTTTTGATTGGCTAATCATGAATCAAAATTAAAGCATTTATTTAATAAAATGTGAAGCATACTGTGTGTTAGGCTTACTTGGGACACAGGTGGGTTTGAATGTACTGTAGGGCCTACCTTTGTTTCATTCCACTGTTTTTTGATTTGTAATTTAAAAAAATAATAATAATTTTGAGAGAAAAGAAAGAAAAAGAAAAACACATGGGAAAGTTCTGGGTGAGAAAATTTGGTAAGATTCAGTAGGGTAATTTCCTATGTTTTCATGACTAACAAGTGTGCCACCATTTTTGTCTTTATGTTTCTCATTATTGTCTGCCAATGCCATAGGCATAAACAATGTAAATGTAAAAATTAGTGTTTAGTTCCACCTTAACGTATGTTGGAGTTTTGAAATAAGGCTTTTCGTGTGTGCCAAGAGAAAAAAACCCTGTACAAAAACTGAAGCACAACAAAATAACCTCATTTTAGCCCTGTGTTTCATTCTGACATAGCCTAAATAAACAAATGAATCCGTCTTTTATCAACTGAGTAGTTAGGTCTGGTAATGAATATATATTATATTTTATTTATATCATATTTTATTACTATTATTTTCCATAATATACTTCAAGACATAGCCTAGGAGGCCTATGTAAATGGAGGATATGACTTTACTTTATGGAAATACTAACAAAAATACAAAAAACTTAATAATTAGATCTATAAAATGTTAATATCAGTGTATGCGTATGGCTATTTAAGCTGTATATTTCCAAATATTCCATAACATGCTTATTATTATGGAAGATGAAACTTGCTTTTACGTTTCTATTTTTGTATTTCAAATTTGGCTTTTACCGTGTCTGTGATTCTTGGGGCCTTATTTATAAAATGTTGCAGAAACCATCCTAAATTTAATCTTAGGATCATTTCTCAAATATGCGTATGGTAGAGTTGGGGAAAAAGCCCCCTTAGGGATTTTTTTTTATTTTTTTCTGCGAAACAGAAGTTAAATTTGTTCAGAAAAGTTGTCAAGGCCTAGTTTTGATGAAAATTGCGTAAATTATAAACCAAGTATGAAAAATGTCCAGAGTTTTCATGCCATTAGATTTTAAACAAAATTAAATTTTGTACCAAGGGGGCATTTTGCCCCACAGGTGGGGTAACGTTATGCAAAATGCCCCCCAGTCTGACAAAGCAATTTACTTTAAACATTTACAGCAAAATCACAGTACAGGCAGTTTTATCTTACAATTAATAAGAATATAATCAATTCAGCTATTATGAATTACAAAATTATAATAAGTCTATTTGAAAAATGTTGTTAGCTCATGCTAACTTTTTACAGGCCCTACTGTTCTCATATAATGTATAACTGTGATGTTCCACAAAACAACTAGCTTTAAAACACTTTTTCTTACTGCTGAAAATTACTGTGAAATCCATTTTCTCTCCGATATATCGCCAATGTAAGCTTCATAGACTCTTGTTAATGTAGTCCATAGAATAAAAATTTATCTTGACTTTATCTTGTGGATATTTTGGGGAAAACGGTGATTCATAGAATGAACGTACGCACAGAGAACGTATGCACAGACATTCTCTCATTTGCATGTCACTCAGAAAAACATAAATAAATAAAATTGAAACTACATACATGAATGATTTAAGAAAAATAGATCTATTCATTTATTTGTTCATTTAAAAAAGCCCATGTAAATTCTATTATAGGGCTTGGTATATTTAGTTATTTTTATTTATTCCCAAATATGTGTAGTTCTTTCTTTAAATATTTGTAAAAACAAAAAAAACTAAGTATAAGTATCAATCTTTGTGTGGGAAATGACATACAATTCTCTAAACTGATTGTCTTATGTTGCGGGTATGCTGGAGTCCATCTCGCCCTTAGGCAGGTAAACACCCCAAACAGATGTTTACACCCATTACTATGATCTCATTATCAATGATTAACATTCAGCTCATGGTAATAGCATACAATTTTATATTACAGTGTAACAGTGTATTGAATTAATACACTGATCACTGACTCTCTCACTACTGTAGATTAAGTCTATAGCCAACCTTTGTAAAACACTGTAGCAGAACAGAAAAAAAAACGTCATATAAGAGGTTTTATTAATCTTTATTTCTGTCACCTTCAAAAACTATTTCTATTGTCTAATGTTTTGTTCCCTTTTTTCCTCTTGTTAAACCATGTTCTGTGGCTTGTGCAGACAACGGCGTTTAGAGGGAAGTTGATGGTCTCCATCCTGTTCATCCACACGTCCACATCCACCTCCTCCAGGGGTGAACAGACTGAACATGTCCTGTCATGTATACCACAGATCATGTCAGTCCATTTTAATGAAAGTTTCTATAGTCAATAGCTCTCCTAACACAAAGCCATTCTTAAACAACAAAGACATTTAAAGAGAGACATACAGTTGTGTAATGAGATGTGACTATTAAGGGTGGAACAACCTTATGTAGAACAAAAGAGCTTTTTCTTGAACACTGATAAGTATTCAAGACTGTTTCCGTCATGGTATAAAGAAATAAAAAAGATAATTACTGCTTCTTATCTTACAATAGAAAATCAGAATTGTGAGATGACAGATTGTTTTCTCTTTTTAATATCTTGCAATTCTGAGTTTATATCTTGCAAGAAAAGTCAGAATTGTGAGACTTATTCCTTGTACAGATATGATGGTTTACATCTCTTTTTAATAAAGGTATTATTGATTTAAATGTATTCACAAGAATGCAAAAACACACACTATTTGTCTTACCCCAGGATCCAGGCTGATTGTATTCTTGGCCCCTAAATTTAAAACTCTGCCATTTGTTTTATGTAGCAAATTCAGCCCAGGTGCCCCATTTTTACCTCCTAAATGAGACAAGGATTTAACAAACAAACAAACAAACAAATAAATAAATAAATAAACACATATATACATATGTAAATTATATATATACAGTGGTGGCCAAAATTATTAGAACACTAGTATTTTCACCAGCTAAATTATTATCAATTATTTCTATCATTTGCTGTAGTGTGTCAGTAGGAAATATCAGTTTACGTTTCCAAACATTCATTTTGCCATTAATTGTAATAATCCTGTGAGATTTTTGCTTGCACAGGGAGTCTGACAACAGCCAGTGCTCCACACAGAGATGTGATTTCGTCATCATCCAGTCCGTCCGGAATGACATGAAGAAACAGAACAAAGAAGACAGACTAAATCCAGAACTGTGGCAATGCTTCCAAGATGCTTCAAGAAACCTACCTGCAAAGCTACAGTACTGTTAAAAGTTTTAGGCACTTTGTATAAAAATGCTGTAAAATGAGGATGCTGTCAAAAAAATGTCATAAATCGATTTCCTTTATCAATTAACTACTATTAACTAAAATAATCAACAAAGCTGCTTTTGCCCTAGGTGCATAGTTTGTCAGGCAGCTTTGCAGGTAGGTTTCTTGAAGCATTTTGGAAATGTTGTCTCAGTTTTTCTGTGTGTTTGTGTGTGTGTGTGTGTGTGTGTGTGTGTGTCAGTCACTGATGCTTCAGAAGGAAACACGATGAAATGAGTAGTGAGTGTTACTACAGTAAATGTTGGCGATGTGTAGATTGAAAAGCCTTCTCAGTGTCTCGTTGCACACAGCTTTAAACTAGTTTGAATCACAGAGTCATTTGTGTTTATGCCTGAATTAAAGTGTTTCACACTGGATCTCACAGCACTCTTTAGTGCTTGCGTGATGGAGTCGTGTACATATCACGACTTTTGCATGCTCAAGTTCGTTATTTCAAATGTAGACGCGCGGCAGCTGCGCTCATAACGGAAGCGCCGTGCTCGGTTTTTCCAGGCGCGTCCGCGTGGCACGATTCAAATGAGCCGAGCTGTTTCATTCCGCTTTTGGCACATAAAAATTATACTGAACATTTATCGAACTCTTCATGTCGTTTTATTGAGGAAAATTATATTTCAATGATTATCATTATCGAATTATCGCCCAGCACTATATGAAAGCATGTAAATATACTGCAGATGAAGGTACCATGTAGGCCATAGGGTTGTGTAGAGCGCCTCTCCGTTAATACAGACAGAACCACTGGACTACGAAATCGAAGTTTCCGGATCACACCATCACCACCGCGGTACAGACCTTCCCCTCCAGAACCAGGCCGTAGGGAAAAATGCTCAAGAATCACTGGATACCTAAAACAGCAACTCAACTTTATTAATCTCTTCCACATTATAAGTGAATGGAAGATATATCTATAATTCTCTTATACAGTCAGACCTGCTCTCCAAGATCTCAGGGTCAGTGATGCGAGTGTTTGTCATGTGAGAGTGAACTCCACTACGTCCATTCCAGGTCGGGCCTGCTCCCGCACCCCCAGCAACCGTCTCATAGTAACCACTTTTCTCACAGCCGAAAGAAATGTTGTTCATGCAACCCTTCAAAAAACAATATGAGAGAAATCAAAAAGTAGAATCATTAATTGCATGTAAATTGACTCGCAAAGGGCGATGTAAACTATGACATATCTCAACCTCTTGATTGCTTGTATTGTTGCAAAATGTAAATCATATTATCGCCCAACTCTAATCTGCTAAATAAAACTATTCAAGAGTAGCTGAATTTAGTTATTTAAGATATTTTAAACATTAACTTTATGATTTTCTGTAAAGCTGTATTGAAACAAATTTGTGAAAACATGAAAAGTGCTGTACAATTAAATTTGACCTAAAATAGGCCACATGTCCGTAAAACCAGAACTGGCTTTTTGCAGCACAAGGAGATTTAATTGAAAGATGTATATAGAGATCATTCTGACTGATATAACACACCTGTGAGGCGGCACACACTTGGAAGGCTCTGAAGATGACATCCACCACTCTCTGTGAGGTCAGCACATTACCGCCCACTACTGCAGCATCCTGAGATGGCTGCAGGATTGAGCCGGGAGGAATGATGACTTTAACAGGAGCCAGACAGCCCTGAAATACAAAGCACTTCATCACACACAACGTCTCTCCTGCTAATTACAAATCATTATATTTGTAAAAGTGTATTAACATTTTATTGGAGTGTCCTTGTTATAGGTTACATCTACAGTAATAGCAGTAAATTAAATGGATCGTTCACCCAAAAATGAAAATTCTGTCATTAATTACTCACCCTCATGTCGTTCCAAACCTGTAAGACCCTCATTCATCTTCAGGACACAAATTAAGATTCTTTTGATGAAATCTGAGAGCTCTCTGACCCTCCATAGACAGCAAGGGTCCTTCCACATTCAAGATCCAGAAAGGTACAAACAGTCCATGTGACATCAGTGGTTCACTGAAGAAAGTACCACCATGGTACATTCCAATATGGCACTAGGATGACGCCGAGAAGAATAGTTGAATAAAGTCATTATTTATTTCTTTTTTTTATTTTTTGTGCACAAAAAGTATTTTCGTAGCTTCATAAAATTGCATTTAAACCACTGATGTCACATGGACTATTTTGTCGATGTTCTTTAAACCTTTTTGGACCTTTAACGTGGAAGTACCCTTGTTGTCTATGGAGGGTCAAAGAGCTCTCGTATTTCATCAAAAACATCTTCTGTTGTGTTCTGAAGATGAACAAAAATCTTAAGGGTAATCTGAGGATGAGTAATTAATGACAGAATTTTCATTTCTGGGTGAACTAACCATTTAGGCATGCAATTTATGCAGTTACAACCCTAATCAAACCTTAACCCTGACTCAGTAGTAAGCACATGTTGTTATTATTAATATTACTCAGTTCTTATTTTTGTAATAACACTGTAACAGGGACACCTTAAAACAAAAGGTGACCTATCATGCATATTCCAAATGTGTGAAGATATTTGGACTATTTGTCATTTTAAACTGAAACAGTGACTAAAACTAGAAATGAAATAAATGAACTGTAATAGTTGTCAAAAAACAATTAATTTGAATTTGACTATGAGGTTTTTATATGAATATATAGCGGAAAGAATAAAGTTAGATGACAGGTAATTGTAATATTTATGTAGTCTAATCTTTTTAAACAAAACGTGGAATAAAATTATGTGTAATTTATACATTACATTTATATATTACATTTATGTGCAAAAATATTACATGTCAAGCAAGCACATTTGATCTTCTATGTATGAGCATTGATATTTACATGTGAAAAAAGCATATATTAAATCTGATATATAAATCATATAACATGATTGTGTCTCATCACAAGATTTGGATTTAACCACTCTACTTTTACCATGTACTTTTTGATGCTTAAAAATTTTGATTATGTTAGATGTTTAATGGATTGACAAAAATAATGTACAATCTAAAGTGCTACAAAAAATATGAATGAAGCTGTAATGGGTTTAGAAAAACTTGAGGGTGAGTAAATGATGACAGTATTTTCATTTTTGGATCTACTACCTCTTTAAAAGTGAAAAGAAGAGGAAAAGAAGCTGTTTGTGTCAATCTAGCAAATTTACAGTTGTTTATTAAGTTTAATGTGTGGAAAACAGCACTAAATTAGCATATTAGAATCATTTCAAGTGACACTGAATGGATGGATGCAGAAAAATTCAGCTCTACGGTCTTAGGAATAATTATAATCATATTTTAAAATACACAAAAATAGAAAGTTAAAAAGTTATTTTAAATTCTAATATTACTTCACAACATTAATCTTTATTGTAATTTTTGTTAAGTAAACAGCCTTGGAAACCCTTTTAACCACAGTATAACCATAATCTGTAAGGCTTTATAATAACAATATTTGTTAATAAATCATTAACAAACATTACATAATGCTTAACAGATCATCAGATAATATATATTCACATAGCTACAAATGTGAGATAATGTGTTTATTAATGTTTACTAAGAAACTTAGTACTGATTAACAGATAACATTTTTAATTAATAAGATCATGCACTTTTGAAAAATCTTTAAACGATTTTGACAGATGGTTTACAATGATTAAAAGCTTCATTAATCATTAAAAAACATCATATAATGTTTCACAGATCATTAGTTAATGCTTACAAATGTCACTAAACGTTCAATTCATATGCTCATGCACTTTTAAAAAAATTCTCAAATGATTTTAACAGATATTAAACAATGATTAAAAGCTTATTTGTTAATGTTAATGTTCAATGCTAACAAATGTCCGTATGTTCAGTTCATATATTACCTAATGCTCTTTTCACATTTACAAAAAAAAAAAATAATAATAATTTTAAGCACTTAACGGATTCTTCATGTTAACATATTATTCATTAGCTCATAATCACAGCCTATATAGGTCATATATTTGGTTTCTATTTGTTGTGTAGACTTCTAGTGTTTACACATCTAAACTAATCATTTGTTCATGCTGTTAGTATTAAATAATTTTTAAATGTTTAATAATGTATACCAATCATTTATTACCTTTATGGGCATTGGACTTTTAGCTGCTTTAACGTTTGTGTAAAGGGTGGTTAGTTAAGTTTAGCTAAATGCTTGCTAAAGCCATATCACACATTGTAATTTGAGTGCAAAACGTTTTTTTTTAAAACAACCTGTACTGTGAGAAGCACAATCCACCAAAGTTGTAGTATGTGTCACCTGATTGAGGGGGATGTCCTGGCCCACCATGCATCTCAGGCAGTATATGAGGGCAGAGAGGGTGATGGCACGAGGAGCATTACAGTTGCCCCACACTTCTGTCCCCGTGCCGGTGAAATCAAACACTGCACTGCCCTGCAGACAGACACAGAGATGGACACTGTTGATCAACAATGTACTGCACTGTTCTACTGCCATTTTAGCACTTGTTCACTTCCAGAACTAAATTTTACTGATAATTTTCTCACCCCCTTATCATCCAAGATGTTCTTGACTTTCTTTCTTCAGTAGTAAAGAAATTATGTTTCTCCATTTAATGGACTGATATGGTGCCCATGAGTTTGAACTTCCAAAATGCAGTTTAAATGCAACTTCAAAGGGCTCTAAATGATCCCAGCTGAGGAAAAAGGGTCTTATCCAGCAAAACGATCTGATATGTTTTTCGTTTTTTTTCACCTCTAACGTTTGTCTTGTTTCGGAATGCATGAACTCGGGTTCAAGACAGTTAGGGTATGTTGAAAAATTTTCTCCTCCAACTTCAAAATCATCTTAAATTGCTGCAGAAGTACCAACACAGTGTTTACAAAGTAAACATGCAAAGAAGGTCAAACGCCCTTTACAAAAAATGGTAAAACAGTGATGCAGGACGATTTTGAAGTTGGAGGAGAAAATGAGATAGAACTTTTTCAACATACCCTAACTGTACTGAACCGGAAAAAACACGCAGATCTAGACAAGACGAGCGTTTGAGGTTAAATAGTATATAAATTGTTATTTTTTTTAACCGATCGTTTCGTTAAATAAGACCCTTTTTCCTCGACTGGGATCATTTTGAGACTTGAAGCTGCATTGAAACTGCATTTTGGAAACTCAGGGGCTTCACAGATTTCCACTATATGGAGAGAATTCCTAAAATGTTTTCCTCAAAAAACAAAATTTCTTTTAAAAACTGCAGTTTGTACTGTTTGTATATATATATATATATATATATATATATATATATATATATATAGCAGAAAGTGCTATTGAAAGGGAATATTAAATATTTAAACTTAACATTATATTCAGTATGAAACCTGGAGGGTATAAATGATCAAAATGCAAAAACAGTATTAATTTGCTCTAATTCAAAACTGATTTGAATCTGCAAAAGTAAAAACAATTTCTTACTTGCTGTTCATCAATCTGGACCTTTAATCTGATCGGTGTTCCATCGTCCATTTGATCTTCTGCTTCAACCTCAAGAGAGCCCGTTTCCAGACGTCGCCGACGGGCAAAATCTTTCATCATGTCTCGAACTGCAAGCTCTGCATTACTCTAAATATACACACTTTACTTTACGATAACATAAACCAAACCATGGCATAAACCTAAAAGGTTAGTTCACCCAAAAATGAAAATTTAGTCATTAATTACTCACCTTTATGTCATTCCAAACCCCTAGGACTTTTGTTCATCTTCGGGACACAAATGAAGATATTTTTTATGAAATCCAAGCGCCTTCAGACCCTGCATAGACAGAACGGTTCTATGGAACTGATACATTCAAAGACCAGAAAGGTAGCAGTGACATTGTTAAAATTGTCCATGTGACATCAGTAGTTCAATGTTAATGTTATGAAGCTACAGTAATACTTTCTGAGCTCAAAGAAAACAAAAATAATTACTTTTTTCAACGATTTGCCTTCCGGCTCAGTCTCCGCCGCCATTGCTTCATAGTTCATAACATTACAGTTAAACCACTGATGTCCTTACTACATTTCTGGGCTTTGAATGTATCAGTTGCATTGCTGTCAGAGTCAGAAAGCTCTCGAATTTCATCAAAGGCATCTTAATTTGTGGGTCTTACAGGTTTGAGGGGTTCACAGTAATGAATGACAGAATTTTCATTTTTGGGTAAACCAACCCTTTAAAGCTAAGATTTTCATCACCTATATTTAATACATCAGACACATGTACAGACCTGAATGTATCCCATGTACGCCTGTACAACATCCAGTCCGTAGCTGGCAATTAACTCCCCTACCAGCTGACAACCCCTCTGATTGGCTGCAACCTGTGCTCGAAGGTCCGACAGGTTGTCACGGAGATTGCGTGTCCCAGAGCATCCTGGGTATTGAGCGGGTGCCATGAGGGCTTCTGTCACAGCTGATAGAAATAAAGATGACTATGAAAAATGAGCAAAAAGACTGACCACGGAAACAACCCAGTTTAACAATATGATAATCAGTATCATTTGTTACACTGATTTCAACTTAATTATTATCTCTTCCAACCTTTCTCCTGAAAAACTCCACCCGTGACTAGTTTGAAGGAAGTGAAGACAGCGCCTTCTTGTTGTAGAGAGGTGGAGTGGGGGGGCATGGAGCCTGGAGTGATGCCTCCTATATCAGCATGATGCCCCCTGCTGGCCACAAAGAACACCGGAGCACTAATGCCATCACGAAACACCTGCATAACACAGAGAATCTCATCAAGTCTGTTGGGACACCAGCAGCTCATTCAGCTTTTTAACTTTTTGAATTTTAGTCAGTGTGTTGTGTGTATGTTTGGGCATAAAAAAAGATCTACAACGTTATAAATCTCAAAGTCCACTCCAAAGGGAGATATTTTGTTTTTAAAAAATCCCTTCAAGAACTACAACGAACAGCTCCTTTGGACTACAGTGTTGTTTTTCCGGGTGTTATGATGTCACAATGTGGTCCATTAGAATATCATTAAAAGAAATCCCGCCTACGGAAATTTGAATGGTTGGGGGTGGGTAGGGACGAGGTGGGGGATTAGTCTAACTTAAGCAATGCAAGCGCAGAGAACTGGTTCTGGGATGCTTTAACGAGCCGCAGCGCTGCTGGTATGAACACAAGAATTGACTAGAGTGCCCACGATCAGCTCCGGTGGCCGTGTCAGAGCTGCATGCCACAAACTTGTGCAGTATAGGGGGTCAAAACAAATGCAGATGCATGGCTGGTATAAACACAAGCATTGACTAGAGGGGTGATCAGCTCTGGTGGCCGTGTCAGAGCGTAACGCTCCACAGACGCGTGCAGTGTGTGGTCAGAGATTTATTCATAATACAGTGCAGATAGCTTCACTTATAACGCGAGTTTTCTAAAATGCATAATCTTGCACTAGATTAGGCTAGTCTAATCAGTGATGATGTTCTTTGATAATGTTCTCATTTTCTGTAGCTGCTTTTTAAATATCTAAGGAAATGTAAGCATTAAACTGTAATTAGTAACCTACATTGTT
The DNA here is from genome assembly GCF_022985175.1 of Labeo rohita. Classification (NCBI taxonomy): domain Eukaryota; kingdom Metazoa; phylum Chordata; class Actinopteri; order Cypriniformes; family Cyprinidae; genus Labeo; species Labeo rohita. The sequence continues at coordinate 21,655,202 of NC_066880.1, forward strand.
TTTATTCAATTGTTCTCTTGTTAAATACTGCTTTTAGCCTTATGCTGGAGCTGGTTTTGGGCAATGAAACTAAGTATGTAAATAATTTAATAAATTAGCACGATAATATCATGTATCAGTGATCTCACAGGCTGACGATAGCACCCAACACTACTGTAGAATCAACCATACCTTAATATATCCTTAACTATAACAGAGCAAATGGAACTTGCTGCTTTCGCCAATCACAACGCACTGGGACAGCTAATCACAACACATTTAGTTTTTTGGAAGGCGGCCTTCATCAAACCCAGAACTAATCGAGCCATTTGTGCCAGGCTGGGGAGAAAGGTATTGTAATAATGTAAACTAAGTAAAAAATAATGTGTTTTTTGAACCACCAAGCATGAGAGCATGTTCTAGTACACCCCCAAAACAAAATCAAGACTTTGTAAAAGAGCATAATAGGACACCTTTAACAAAAATGAAGCCTATTGCATAATTTAGATTTTTTGCATTGGAATTTCTGCAATGCTGCATTTATTAGATCAGAAATACAGTAAAAACAATATTGTGGATCATTAAAAATTAAACCACTAAAAACTTATCATGAGTGACCTACAGGAGTGATGACTGTAAGGTCTGGTAGATGACTGCCACCTGCACACGGATGATTACTAAGAATCACATCTCCTTCCTGCAAGTTGCCTCCTGCAGCCTTTATCTAAAACATATCAAAAGTACGTTTTCTCAAACTTACAGTTATTACAAAGCTTATAATTTGACCTTTACTGTACTTTGATTTTGTTTGTTTATTCAAAATACATCAAAAAACATAAGCACACTCATACTGTATGTTAAAAAGAGATTCATTGAGATTATGATACAAATCAAATAATAAAAAAGAATTATAAAATGAAATAAAATAACAAAACAAAATAAAATAAAATTAGAAACTGATCATCTGGTAAGAGTGACGGAACAGACGTAAATGACTGCGCTTCAGTCAAACCCGGAACCTCTGACAGCCATGCAGCTACATAAAATAAATGTTTCCAAAAAAATTACAAAAAATAAAAATCAAATTGTAATTTGTGTATTTCTGTACCTGGAACTGTACAGTCTCCTGCATTGCCCCAAGATGAACAGGGATGTGAGGAGCGTTAGACACCAAACCTCCATCAGGACCAAACACAGCACAGGAGAAATCCAGACGTTCTTTTATATTGGTGGAGATGGAGGTTCTCTGCAGCACACGACCCATCTGCTCTGTATTTGAGGAACCACAAAGCTTCTTTAGATACTTAAGAAACAAAATCTGATCTAAGAAGTCTTGTTTTCTGTAAAGCTTATCAAAATGAAGTGAATTCATAATTAATATCGGTCAATGGGCTCAGAAAAATGTATTTAATTCAAAGGGAAAACTTTTCATACTCTACTGACAGATATTTTCAAATACCTCAGAATTACTGAAGAAGATACTCTTTTTTTGCAATGCATGAACATTTAATGCCATGACTTTATAAATGTAAAACTTTCTGCTCTGATCTTTTTTAAGGGGTCATCAGTGCAAAATTCACTTTTACATGTAGTTTGAAAATATTTGTGTGTTTTGGCAGTGTGTGTACACATCCACCCTATAATGATAAAAATCCACCCAGTTTTTTTTAAATCCCCATAAATCATAACCACTTTCTCAGATGAAGCCGTTCACAGATTTTTGGCAGTGACGTAGTTGTGCACATGCCCCTCCTACAGTTGTTAAATGACACTGCTGTTTTAGCACAGATCTGTAAACAGTTTGCCACTGTTTTGACGTCGGACAAGGACGTTTAGACAAGGACGTCTCCTAAACGATTAAGGTTTTCTGTTGTTGGATGAACATAGCAGTTGTCATTTACCTCTGGCATCTGAGCCGCAGGGCATTACTTTTGTTTTTGAAGGGAATGCACCCCCCCAATCTACCAACATGCATCTATGTTCATGCGATTTCGGTCTTAATCTGTGGACTTTTTAGGATCTTTCTGTTTACCCATTTCACAGACTCATTATTCATTCCACATTTTTTCTGTCTTCAGACCTGCAATGCTCATGAAGCGATGGGAGAAGATGGACAACTGGATGGCGTTGAGCTCGGTTCCTAACACACACTGTGTTCCCATGCTGACGTCAATACACACATCACCATCCTCTGTCAGATGAGCCACACACGCCGGCTCCACGAGAATTGTGCTGACAAACGCCACCAAAGAAGTCAAAAATCATAATATCAAAAATATAACATGTTGTACAGAAACAATGAGAACATTTCTAAACCACTTATATCAACTCTCAATTTGAACATCCTAGAATGAAATTTGAATTTCTTTTTACTCTTGAAGAAGACTAAAAGCTATCATAACAATTATTTTAAAAGAAGGTGAAAGATGCAGTACAAATAATATTAATACAGTAAAAAAAAAAAAAAAAGTCTTTGGCATGTTAGGTTATTTATAAAAAAATATTTTGAAGTCCCCATGAAATCAAATTTGAGTTTTTGAGTTTTTGGCTTTTTGTATGAATATGTTAGCCCTAAGGTTATCTATAAGCTAGTGTGTTTCAAAACAATGACAAAATTCACATTTACAAGATACACACATTCAAACCATACTGTCACTAAATAACATGCATTTTGTATGATCCCTCTTATTTTGGTAAAATAATTCACATTTTGCAGATTCTGCGAGGCGTATGTAAGCTTTTCAATTCAACTTTATATAGTCGTAGTGCAGGGGTGTCAAACTTAGCTCACGGAAGGCCACAGAGTTTAGTTCCTGTTTAGGAGCACAATTCTCCTTGTTTAAAGGATCATTCATGTTCAGAAAACAAACACTTCAATATGTTGCACACACTTTAATGTTAACATTGATCAAACCCCAAAAATGAGTGGAAAGCATACTAATAGAAACTTTCAGGAAACCACACACCTGTTCTTGTCAATAATGATGGCTGGTCCCTGGATACTGTGATCACAGGAAAGATCCTCCCACAGATACACACTGGTGTCCAGATAACGGTCCTCAAAGTAACACTGAGTCATCTGGGTTCAAAAAAATCAGTAACATCTCAGTATGATTCCAGGGTTTTATTAATCACAAGCATATTTAAAAAAGGTGTCTGTTTACTGTCAAAATTGAAGTGAATTTGTGTGTGTTCAATGATTAGATTCACTATTTTGAACTGCCTCCATAAACTGAAAGTGACACATCCGTTGTGTGATACCCTGTGAGCAGTGCTGGGAAGGTTACTTTAGAAATGTAATAGGTTACAGATTACAAGTTACTCTATTCAAAATATAATAAGTAATGTAACTTTTCAATTACTTTATTAAAGTAATGTAACTTATTACATTTGATTACTTTTGATTACTTTTCTAAATTTTTCAACTGTTAATCATTTCGAAACATTTAAAACAGGCATAGTTAACCTTACAGTAGCACTCAACACTGATTACTGTCAAAATCCTTTGTCACTTGAATTAAGATTATAATAAGTAAGGGATAATATACATCTTTATTTTGCGATAACTGGCTGGATGCACATTATCCCATTTATTACACAGCTGCTTGCCACAAAAGTAAATAATTTGACACAAAACACTGATCTGAGTTAAAATATTCGAACACAAAGCTTCCATGAAGAAATCAGTTGCTAGCAAGCGGCACGTTGACAGAATTAAGAAATTGTACACATAATATTAAATTGAGTTTTAATATTTTATTAGCTAAGCAAACGCAAAGCTTCCACCAAGAAAAACTGTATAGCGCCGTCTTAGATTGCCTGGATGAGTCTGTGTTATTAGCTTTTACCAGTTGTTATCGGGGAATGTCATGACTGACCAATCAGAATCAAGCATTCCACAAAGCTGTGTAATAATTTAGCTGAAAAGCTGAAACACATCATGGCGCTTCTTGTGCATTGTGCAGCCAGCTTTAGTGTACCCCTACTTAGCAGCCCTAACTGTGCTTTAACGGACTTGACAGGTCAAACTCCATCATAGCAGTAAAGTCAAGGAACTGTGTCTTTGCGTAATGTCTTGGCTTCACAACATCTACAAGTATATGTTTAGGTTTGCATTGGTTTAAATACCTTAATAGGTTTTGGAGATTTCTGCCCTGCTTTGGGATGCACTTTTGACATAATTCCAGACTTTCCAGAACCACGTACACGGATATCATCCACCATGATAGGCCGATCAGTGATGGTGAAGCCAAACTCTTTCAGATATCTGATATATAAAGAGAAATATTGATAGACGGAATAGGAAACAACCATTTTGACCATTCACAGTGGAAACAACAGTACCGTTTAGTGAAGGCTGTTCTGAAGTCTCCAGACATGCAGGAGTGGGGGTTACTCGGGTGACCTGCGGCCGTGATCATGAGTGCACAATCTGTGCCCTCATACCGCAGGTGCAGGAAAACTTCTATATTGATCTGAGAACTGTACAGACAATCATGTTATCATCATGTTATTATCACAATCGGATTTATAATCATCCATTTTTGTTCAAAGGTAATAATAACGCAATAGATGCAAAAAGAGATGCTTTGAAATGTGGCGGTATCTTTGTAGATGACCTGCTAAAGCCTCGTTTGCGCAGTATTTGATCACAGCGTTGAGAGAGTTCTTCTATCCTGCGGTCTAGCTCGGAGTACGAGCCCACTTCATACTTTAGAGAACAGGGTTCCTGAACCTCCTCCACCACATCAGCCAAAGCCAAGCCATATGCTGACAGCACTCCACTGTATCTGGCAGGAAAAAAGTATTGCATTGCAGTGTCACCAAATCAGTTAAAAATGTAAGCATGTCATGTCAATGTTCTTTTTCTAAACTGCTCATAAAGATTTCAAATGCCTATCATTTTACAATACATTATAAATATAAACATGAAATACAGCCAAAAGCAAGAGTCACTGAGGTCCAAGTACATGTGAGGAGAACATGCTGTGAAAATTTTTCAGAGTCAGATTAAAAGTTCTATGATTACAGTTGCACAGTTCTTAACTGCCTTCAGTTATAGCACCCCATCATCAAAATTGATGGGATTTTCTGTGTCCCGCAAGATGTGGCCTGTAATGACTGAATGGCCTACAGTTGAGGTCAAAAGTTTACATACACAAAATGTTAATTATTTTACCAAAATAAGAGGAATCATACAAAATGCATGTTATTTTACTGACCTGAATAAGATATTTCACATAAAAGATGTTTATATATAGTCCACAAGAGAAAATAATAGTTCTTCAGAAAGATCCTTCAGGACCCACACATTCTTTGGTTTTTCAGCATTTTTGTGTATTTGAACCCTTTCCAACAATGACTGTATGATTTTGAGATCCATCTTTTCACACTGAGGACAACTGAGGGACACATATGCAACTATTACAGAAGGGTCAAACACTCACTGATGCTTCAGAAGGAAAAAAAATGATGCATTAAGAGCCAGGGGTGTAAACTTTTGAACAGAATGAAGATTTTGCTTAAATACCATGTAAAAATGTCATTTAGTACTGCCCTTCAGAAGCTACAGAAGATTCTTACATGTTTCCCAGAAGACAAAATAAGTTAATAAGTTAAATTTGCCCTGATCTTCAAATTCAAAGAGTTTATACCTCCTGGCTTTTAATGCATTGTGATTCCTTCTGAAACATCAGTGAGCATTTGAACCTTGTGTAATATGAGTCATATGTTGCATATGAGTCCCTCAGTTGTCCTCAGTTTGAAAAGATGGATCTCACAATCTTACAGTCATTGTTGGAAAGGGTCAAATACCCAAAAATGTTATTTTTCTGAAGACTGTTTAGGACAAACAAGGGACTCATGAACAACTAAACAAACAAAAAAACAGTATTAAGGATCAAACAAAAGTAAACTTTTGAACAGGGTCATTTTTATAAATTACTTTCTCGTGGACTATATGCAAACATCTTTTATGTGAAATATCTTATTCAAGTCAGTACTAAACAAAAAATAACACACTTTTTGTATGATCCCTCTTATTTTGATAAAATAATTATAATTTTGCAGATTCTGTAAGGTGTATGTAAACTTTTCATTTTCATTTTCATTTCAGATTCAGGTCAACCCACAGATTCAGAATAAAAAGGACTTATAGCTCAAAAAATGTATTCTTTTGCAGGACATTTTGGAAGAAAGCATCATGCAGACACCCTGATGAATTTATAAGCTACTGAATTTTGTTGAATTTTTGTGTCCAATTACCAGTATTTGTATACGCAAAACATTCCACCACCGACTAAATGTGTGAAATTTCAACTTCCTTAAACAAAAAGTTACTTTTGGACTTTGTGTTTGAAAGATTCAGGGCCATTGTGGGCCTCACCTAAAAAGTGCAATTAGAATTTACCGTAAATTCTATTCTGAGAATATTTGTTTTATATGGGGATGTATAATTTCTGTATTTTTTTTATTCATTTAGTCAGTGATTTTATTGTAATCCAAATTTGGAATGTCTCCCACCACAATTGAGAAAATTCCCGGCTGAATTATCTAATGTTTTTTGCTCATGTAGTAATTTAATTCCCATCCATGTGGTAATAATATCCCCACAACTTACATTTCACTCAAGGAATACATTTCATCAGTCCGTGCATTCTCTGGGAATTGAACCCACGTGGGGTTATCTGAGCTGCAGGAAAGTACTAATTAGTTTCCCTTACACCAGGATTGTCTTCTCCAGTGAGTGCATCATAAGTAGTAAGCATGTAATGAAAAACCTGGATTCTAGAACACTTTAAAGAGTGACAAAACTACCGTCACTCACTGTGTTTTGCTCTTAGTCTGTTTAAATTAAAAATTAAAAATTTGAAAACTGGCTACTAAAAAAAAGTAACAAATTTAGTCTAAGCCTGTTAACAGGCTTTAGTAGCTGCTTTTGTTCTAAATGACTTACAAAGAACAAAAACACAAGCATCATACAAGACAAAAATATCTGAAATGGTGCACTGCCAAATTTAAACAGTAATGCAGTGAACAATCAGGATCAGAAGATTGAAATGGAAAGTGTCCTGTCAGGTACAGTCTTGAACAAGGTGGTACAGTCACCTCACTTTATTAGGAGGAATGTGCGGTTCAACCAGCAGCATATTTTCAACACCACTCATCCATTTCTCAAGAAACTTTCATGATTGATTTAATGCAGTCCCTTTTAAAGGAGAAGTCCACTTCCAGAACAACAATTTACAAATAATTTACTCACCCCCTTGTCATCCAAGATGTTCATGACTTTCTTTCTTCAGTCATAAAGAAATTATGTTTTTTGAGGAAAACATTTCAGCATTTTTCTCCATATAATGGACTGATATGGTGCCCCGAGTTTGAACTTCCAAAATTGCAGTTTAAATGCAGCTTCAAACGATCCCAAATGTGGTTGTAAACAACCCCAGCTGAGAAAGAAGGGTCTTATCTAGCATAACAATCAGTTATTTTAATAAAAATAATACAATTTCTATACTTTTTAATGCCAAATGCTCATCTTGTCTTACTCTGCCTGGACTGTTTTTGTTCCGGTTCATGACAGTTAGGGCATGTCGAAAAACTCCCATCTCTGGTTCTCCCTCAACTTCAAAATCATCCCATATCGCTGTTTTACCTTTTTTGTTAATGGTATTTGATCTTTTTTGCAAGTTCACTTTGCAAAGACTGGGTTGGAACTTCTGCAGCGAAGTCGGATGATTTTGAAATAATTTTTGAAGTTGAGGGAGAAAATACGATTGTTTTTTTCAACATACCCTAACTGTCTTGAGTCAGAATACACAGAGTTCAGGGAGAGAAAGGCAAGATGAGCGTTTGAGATTAAAAAGTATTTAAATTGTATTATTTTAATGAAAATAGCCGATCGTTTCGCTAGATTAGACCTCGGCTGGGATCATTTACAACTGCATTTAGGATCGTTTGAAGCCTCATTTAAACTGCTTTTTTGGAAGTTCAAAATTGGTGCACCATACCAGTCCATTATATGGAGAAAAATGCAGAAATGTTTTCCTCAAAAAACATAATTTCTTTACGACTGAAGAAAGAAAGACATAAACATCTTGGATGTCAAGGGGGTGAGTAAATTATACGTGAATCTTTGTTTTGGAAGTGGACTTCTCCTTCAATTAAACAAAATTGTTGATGTGCCTCATCCTTTGCCACAGCAATTTTATTTGTGTACCATCCTCATTGCTTTGTGTTGTTTTGAGTTCATTACGCACAGCAGAACAGAGTCTGTAAAAAGCATTTTGCTCCCATTCCATTAAGGCACGCAACAGACAAAATACACATGTATAAACATACAGACATACTTGTGTATGAAGACAGTCTTCATGCCTAGAGCTCTTGCAATGGCACAGGCGTGCTGACCACCAGCTCCTCCAAAACATGCCAGCACATGCTCAGATGTATCATGTCCTTTAGCCTGTTGATAAAGACAATATTCAACACGGTCAAATCTGAACTGATGTTGACGTTAACATATTTCATAGAGGTACATTCCTTGCTTAAAATGTAACACAGATCATTTTGATGTACAGGTGTGTTCATATTGCAAAAACAATAGTGCAACAGACATTTTAAGGAAACTCATAAGATGTATAGGGCCAGATTTACTAATCAGGGCAAAAAAGTGTGAGACTGTATTCCCATAAAAGGGCCCCTGTGAGTGAAAAGTTCACTGAGTGATTAAATAACAATGTACAAATGAAAAAACAAAGATGTATCTGACTTACACTACCAGTCAAAAGTTTCTGAACAGTAAGTCTTTTTTGTTCACCTGGCCTGCATTTATTTGACCCAAAGTACAACAAAAACAGTAAAATTTAGATTTTGTTTTACTATTTAAAATAACTGTTTTTAGTTTGAATACATTTTGAAATGTAATGTATTCCTGTGATTTCAAAGCTACATTTTTAGCATCTTTACTCTAGTCACATGATCCTTCACAAAACATTCTGATTATTATTATTATTATTATTATTAATGTTGTAAATAGCTGAGTAGATTTTTTTTCAGGTTTTTTTAAAGTATAGAAAGTTCAGAAGAACAACATTTATCTGAAATCGAAATATTCTGTAACATTATAAACATCTTGATCATCACTTTTGATCAGTTTAAAGCGTCTTTGCTAAATAAAATTTTCATAATTTCTTTCCCAAAAGAAAAAAAAAAAAATTATACTGACTCCAAGCTTTTGAATTGTATAGTGTATAATGTTACAAAAGCTTTTTATTTTAGATAAATGTTGATCTTTGTATCTTTCTATTCATCAAAAAATCCTAAAAATTCTGATAATAATAATTATAAAAAAAATCAGCATATTAGAATGATTTCTGAAGGATTATTGACGCTGCAGACTGGAGTAATGATGCTGAAAGTTTAGCTTTGATCACAGGAATAAATTACATTTTAAAATAATTCAAACAGAAAACAGTTATTTTAAATAGTAAAAATATTTCAAAATTTTACCGCTTTTGCTGTATTTTGGATCAAATAAATGCAGGCTTGATAAACCAAAGAGAATCTTAAAAAGACATTAAAAATCTTACTGTTCATATCACATCATATCGTAGCGTAGCATCAAGAAGCTACCTAGATAAGTTTATAATGTGTAACCTGAGACCCGAGAAAAAAAATATAGCAAAAAAAATTTTTTTTTTCATGTCTTTATATTGTTTAGAGCATTAAAAAAATGATTTTTTTTTTTTTTTTTTTTTTTTACAAATTTTAAATGATATGTCATTCATAGGTTATGCTTTGTCCTTGGTAGAGGACATCGGGACTCTAAAAATATCAAAAAGACATGAATGAACGAACATGGATAGGCAAAAACTATTGATTTTTTTTTAAATCACCAATACATTTTTAGTTTTCATTTTTAATTTTTTCTTCCAAACTTTTTATAAAGATGAGTCTTAACTATGTAATAACATAATGATTTTATAAACCATTTGTCTGTATGCGAAATGTATGTAAAATGGCCACAAAATTCATTTGTTGTGTCTCCCAAAATGTGTACTAAATATGCTTTTAGTCCCAGTGTCCTCATATGAGGACATGTATGAAATCAACGCCCTGTTTCGTAACAGAAAGTCATATTTTGATTTGAAACCCCATAACATTTTTCAGAGATGTTGGTTTATGACACACAGTTTAAAAATTTGTCAGATTTAAATGATAATTACAAAATATTATATTTCCATAAGAGTGTCATTAAATTAATATTAGACATTTTTGAAGACCAAACTTAAAACTGTGGCATGTACAGTCTCAGACAAATATGAATGTTTATGAATGTTTTATGAATGTTTTATTGTAGGTAAGAGATTGCAAACCGAAAAAGGACCAATCAATGTGGCTCTAATAAGTGCTGAACTGGTACTATAATTGTCAAACAATTGTTTTGGGTCAATGCAAAAACAAAAAAAATTGAGCCAAGGACTTCACAAGACCTCTGAATGTTCTCCTGTGGTACCTGGCACCAAGGCATTATTAGCAGATCCTTTAAGTTCTGCAAGTTGCAAAATGAAGCCTGCATGAATCTTATTTGTTGGTCCAGCACATCCTATAGAATCAAATTCAGATCTAGGGAATGTGGAGGCCAGTATTAAGTTTTCCAGCAATTTGGGCGACAGTAGCTCTTAATCCTAATGTCTGGTTCACTAGCTATCCTTCCAAGCACCACTTTTGGTAGGTAAGTAATAACCACTGTATACCTGGAACACTCCACAAGAACTTTTGGAGATGCTCTGACCCAGTTGTCTAGCCATCACTTGTCAAAGACATCTTTTCACTTGCCCATTTTACCTGCTTTCAACACATGAAATTCAAGAACCGACTGTTCACTTGATGCCTAATATATCCCACCCTTTGACGAGTGTGATTGCAACGATACAATCAATGTTATTCACTTCACCTGTCAGCAGTTTTAATGTTGTGGCTGATCAGTGTACATATATACTATATGGACAACAGAATTAAGACGCACTTCCTAATTACTGGCCACTACTATATATATAATGGTAAGCTTAGTGGCTACCTAAAAAAAGTTGGAGTTTATTTTATGTAAATTGTGATTTCTTTTAGTAATTAGCACTACATGCAAACAACTTGTATATCTTATATATCACAACAACCAGGTTGAAAAATATGCTAGAATATAGAAAGTCCACACCTATTCTTTTATGTAAGCTATACAAATTTAAAGTCACTGAATAGTGTGCTGTACCTGTGTAAGTGCTCTGATTGGCCGGCACATGGCTTCATTAGCCACACTGACGAAGCCCATAGCAACATCTTCTACACTCATTTCTGAATGCTCCCCTCCTGCAGCACCACTCGATGATTGGTTAGTTGAAAGGTATTGATTAATTTCTTTTGTGAGTGTGTGGAATTGCTTCATGGTTTCCTCGGTTGAGAGAGGCTCATTTTCTTCAGGGCCAAAAATTTTTGGGAAGAAAGAAGGCAGCAGGCGGCCAAGGGCTAGATTAGCATCAGTGACAGTCAGAGGACCACCTGAACCAGGAAAGAAAAGAGAAACACAATGAACATGTGCTATAGAGTTATTGTAGCTTTCAGTCCAGTCTTCATGACACGATAACGTCAAGACTTTTTAATTTGGAGAAACACGGCAGAAGTACACTACCAGTCAAAAGTTTTTGAACAGTAAGATTTTGAAAAAATATATTTAAAATAAGTGTTTTCTATTTGAATATATTTTAAAATGTAATTTATTCCTGTGATCAAAGCTGAATTTTCAGCACTACTCCAGTCTTCAGTGTCACATGATCCTTTAGAAATCATTCTAATATGCTGATACACTATACACTATACCATTCAAAAGCTTGGAGTAAGTATAATTGTTCTGGAGGGGGTGGTATAGAGATGAATACTTTTATTTAGCAAGGATGCTTCGAATTGATCAAACGTGATGATAAAGACATTTATAATGTTACAAAAGATTTCTATTTCAGATATAAACTGTTCTTCTGCACTTTGTAAAAAAATCTACTCAGCTGTTTTCAACATAATAATAATAATACTAATAAATGTTTTTTGAGCAGCAAATCAGAATATTAGAATGATTTCTGCAGAATCATGTGACTGGAGTAATTATGCTAAAAATTCAGCTTTGAAATGACCGGAATAAATTACATTTTAAAATATATTCAAATACAAAACAGTTATATTAAATAGTAAAAATATTTCAACATTTTACTGTTTTTGCTGTACTTTGGATCAAATATATGCAGGCTTGGTGAGCAGAAGAAAAAAAAACATTAAAAATCTTACTGTTCAAAAACTTTTGACTGGTAGTGTACGTAAGGCAGAAGCTGTCACAGCAGATTTGAAATGTATGAACCTAAATGCACAAAAAATGTTAAAAATTAAAATAATAAAGCTTGAGTTTTTCTGTCAGCAAAGGCTTCACATGTGATGTTGGCTATACTGACAGAGAACATCAGTGTCAGAGATGGCAGAGGAGATTAATAAGATTTATAAATTTCTATCAATGTAGATGTTACATGTTGTGTTGGATGTGGGTATCATTTGTGTTTTTACAGTACATATTGTTTTAAACAATTAAGCAGTTGTCTTACAAACACCCCAATAAATGAGTAAGTCAATAAGATGAGACTAAACATTTGTCAGTTTTTCAGTTATGGAATTGATGCAGTTTTGTGCTGAATCATATTTATATTTTTATTTTGGGAGTATACTTCAAATAGAAATTTGTCATGAATTTCACACAAAATAGTCACAACTTTTTTTTTTTTTTTTTTTTTTTTTTACAGTTTTATAGTCTTTCATAGAAAAAAGCACTGGAAATGGAAACAGATTCTGATAGAGGGGGGCCTTGTGTCTTGTGTTGACAGTTATGATGTATATTATATATAAAGTTAATGTGAATAATTTTTTTCAGCATATGTACATTTATTGTAATAATTTATAGGTGCCTTAATGTCTTGACTAGTATTAATGTGCCAATACTGGTACATTTTTATGTAGTGAATCAGTATCAGCTGTATCAGCAATAGTTGAGATTTTTACACAGACATGAGAAGAAAAATTGGATGGGAGCAAGTATTATGCAATGTAGAAGGGTTAAATGTACAAGCAAGAAGAAGAAGATAGACAATAAATCCGATAACCTAATGGCTGCTCTTACCCTTCCTATAGCAGGCAGGTCCAGGGTGAGCACCAGCTGACTCTGGCCCCACAACAAACATCCCCGACCTGAAATACAGACATACAATAAAAAAGATATTCACCTTTCCTAACTTACACAGGATTAATACAGTTTCACGGTTAAATATTATGTGAGAACTATGACTAATATACTACTACTGTGTAACTATAAGCCTACTATGTTAAATGTTTTGTGTGGTATATGTACTCTTTTAAAGGTGAAATATGCAGTTTTTGTGCTACCAGTGCCACTTGGTAGAATGAAAAAAATAAAGCATATCTTCAAACAACCTTTGCAAATGCCTCTTTGCCGCATTACACCTCCCCCAAATCAAACATAACAATCACAACAATTACAAGTCTATAAAAGTGAAGGCATGTCCCATCAGATAAAAGTAGGCTACTTACAATAAAAAGTCCAACATATAGTGAATACTCTAAACTGTGCTGCTACGTGTCATGACTATGCAATTGAGCGGGCTAACACTCTAGAGCAAATTATAATTACATTATTTTTACTTGCTAAGGAGCATTATGAAAGGGTTATGACATGTATTAATTATAATAAGTTTGGTTTCTCAAATTAACCAAAACACAGGGTTTGTGCAGGACTTTTTTTTTTACCCTTTTACCCTGCTCTATAACATATCATCCAAAAAATCTGCTACATTCAACCATTAATCGTCACCCCAAATTATAATTTGCACACTGAAATGGAAAGATGTGAAGATAGTAACAAACAAGGAGGGTGGCGACAAGATGTGGGACAGAGAGCAAATGGTGACAGTACACAAAAGAAGCCTTGTGCTTTAACACAGATTACACAACACAGAGCATGAGCAACAGTATCCTAACACCAACAGTGAATTAAAACCATGTCCAAAGTCATAACAGGACTGTGTCAGAGATGTTTTAGTCAAAATAATATATTTATTTATGGAGAAGCACTCCAACAGTGATTATGTTAAAGGTGAAGTTCACTTCCAGAACAAAAATTGACAGATCATTTACTCACCCCCATGTCATCCAAGATGTTCATGTCTTTCTTCAGTCGTAAGGAAATTATGTTTTTTGAGGAAAACATTTGAACATTTTTCTCCATATAGTGGACTTCAATGGTGCCTGTGAGTTTGAACTTCCAAAATGCAGTTTAAATGCAGCTTCAAAGGGCTCTAAACGATCCCAGTGAAGAAAGAAGGGCCTTGTCTAGCAATTTATATAATGTTTAACCTCAAATGCTTGTCTTGTCTAGCTCTATGTGAACCAGTGTTAAAGTGAACCCGCAACGATGGTCAAACACCCTTTAAAAAACAGGTAAAACAGCGATGGAGAAAATGAGATGGGAGTATTTTGACATAGCCTAACTGTCATGAACCGGAAATACACAGAGAGCACATGCAGAGCTAGACAAGATGAGCGTTTAAGGTTAAAAAGTAGGGGAAACCGGGGAGTGTTGTAACATGGGGTTAGTTGTAACACTGTCAGTTTAACAAGTCAGTAAGGAGCTGTGGTGATGTCATCAATATCACACACTCCATTCACATAATGTTACAGGAGAAGTGGCATGTAAATGTGAGCAACTTTGTAGATTTAATGACAAAAAAACTGATCTTCAGGAGAGAAAGTAATTTTTGTTCATTAAGATTATTTTTTGCCTAGCAGTCATTGTGTTGTAGATACAATTATTTTAAAACTTTCGCACGGGCTTGTGTTTCCAGTCTGATGCATTCGCACGCAGTTGAATGGAAGTCAATGGAACGAAAAGTCTACTGTGATGGCGGCTTAACTTAAAACCCACATGCTAAAACAGCTTGCTATGTTATGGCTGTTTGGTGTGGGGATAGTTGTAACAGTTCATCAAAAACGACAACTACATTACAACTCCATTCCAACAAAGTGATGTGAGGTTTTTGTTGCACATCAAGGGATTTATGTAAAATGTGTTTCCATTGTTTTGCTAGATAAGACCCTTCTTCCTCGGCTGGGATCGTTTAGAGCCCTTCAAAGCTGCATTTTGGAAGTTCAAACTCGTGAGCAGTATAGAAGTCCACTATATGGAGAGCATTCCCAAAATTCTTTCCTCAAGAAACATAATTTCTTTACGACTGAAGAAAGAAAGACATAAACATTTTGGATGATAAGGGGGTGAGTAAATTATCTGTACATATTTTGTTCTGGAAGTGAACTTCTCCTTTAAGGCTGTTTCATTCCTACAAGTGCTGCAAATGATGTGTGTTTGTGTTGTGGATATGACCTGACCCACATCCTTTGGATGACTGCACAGGCAACGTTTGCATGAATGCATTTGTGCTGACAATCAGCAATCCAAGAGCCAAACCAATTAAATTATTAATTATTAGTTATTGCTTCATCATGAACACCCACGTCGCTGGTTCTTACTTAACTCTCTTATGACCAATAAGAAACTAAACAAACCTAACTAAATGTGAAAGCATGCTATAGTAAGAATGATTCAAAATCCACTTCCAGAACAACAATTTACAAATAATTTACTCACCCCCTTGTCATCCAAGATGTTCATGTCTTTCTGTCTTCAGTCATAAAGAAATTATGGTTTTTGAGGAAAGCATTTCAGGATTTTTCTTCATATAATGGACTTGATTGGTGCCCCGATTTTGAACTTCCAAACTGTAGTTTAAATGCAGCTTCAAAGGGCTCTTAATGATCCCAGCCGAGGAAGAAGGGTCTTATCTAGCGAAACGATCTGTCATTTTTTTAAAAAAATAAAAATAAAAAATGTGTATACTTTTTAAGCACAGAAGCTCAAGTAGCACAGGCTCTGAGATGCGTGTTCATGACGCTACGAATTAGTGATGGGTCGTTCTTGAATGATTTGTTCATTTTGAACAAATCTTTAATGTGACTCAGGAAGAATGAGTCGTCTCGGGGAGTGATTTGTTCAGTTGCGCATGCGCAACATCCTATTAGGTTCTGTACTGGAATTAGTTCACCTGTTTCAAGTCTTCGGGTTTTTCGAGTCATTTGTTCATCTTATGGGGCTGTCACGTGATGAACGAACAACTCAAACCCGAAAACTTGTCAGATAAGACGTAAGGTGAGCTAATCATAGGCTAAACCCAGGTAAACAATTAATTAATTTTTTCTGTTTCTTATAGCATTATAGTTTTGTCTTGTTTGTAGTGTAATCAACGTTTGTGTAAACAGTAGATGTGTTAGGGAAGAACGAAATGACTCGAAAAAAGATTCATTCATTTTGCTGAACGAGACTCAAAGGTCCGATTACAACTTCAGAATCGTCCAACATTTGTTTTTTTTGTTTGTTAACAGCATTTGCCTTACTTGCACTTTCTTAGTCTTTGGAAGTTCGCTTTGTAAACACAGGGTCTGTAGCTCCGCCTACGCTCGGCGTGACCTTTTGACATGATTCAATAGCACGTGAACGCGCATCCCAGAACCTGTGCTACGCAAGCTTTTGTGGTTAAAAAGTATACAAATTTTTATTTTCCAAAAAAAATTACCGATCGCTTCGCTAGATAAGACCCTTCTTCCTTGGCTGAGATCGTTTAGATCCCTTTGAAGCTGCATTTAAACCACATTTTGGAAGTTCAAAATCGGGGCACCAAGAAGTCCATTATATAAAGAAAAATGCTGAAATGTTTTCCTCAAAAACCATAATTTCTGAAATGTTTTCCTCAAAAACCATAATTTCTGATATTAATATTGTATGTTGGTTACCGAAAGAACAGTCGAGAGCCTCCACCTGCCGCTACAGTGCTGATGTCAAGCTGTGGAGCCTGCAGGGTGATGCCAGAGATAGTTGCTTCAAACACATGTTCATACTGTCCAGCGTATCGGCTCACATCTGTAGATGTGCCTGTACAAACAAATCCATCAGTCTCTTTTCTGACCTCAGTTCAACTTAGTTCAGTGCAAGAGGGTAAGATTTTTTTGTGATTGACCATTTGATGGACTATTCTATTATACATTCAGGAGATACATTTACTCATCTCTCACCTCCCATGTCAAAACCAATGACAGGCTTCTTTTCCATAAACCCATAACATGTGACAGCATAGCCCACGACTCCTCCAGCAGGACCAGAAAGCACTGCCCGAGAGCCGCAGAACTGCTCCATTGGTGTCAGCCCACCATCTGACTGCATGAATAACACATCCACATCCTGATAAAGAGAGAGAGGAGGAGTATTAAATTATAAAAGGTACTTATAAAAGCTAATTAAAAAAAAACTCACTGACATACCTTCAAGCCTCCTTTAAAGCCTGCTGAGAACTCAGTGAGGTAAAGGTGTATTTTGGGCGTGAGGTAAGCATCGGCACAAACAGTGTACCCACGAGGCACTGCTCGCACCATGGGCATCACCTCACTGGAAAGAGACACTTGAGTGAAACCAAGACGCTTCGCCAAAGAGCCCACAGCCTTCTCATGAGCCGCCCATCTGGAACACAAAATATCAGGAATGAGAAAAATGATTTAATTGAACACTATCAGATGTCTCAGTATGCTTTAATTAATTCAATGTTTGATGTCACAATGGGCATTATGAAATTTTATCTCCACACCAACTACCAACTGGTGTTCCACAGGGCTCAGTGCACGGACCACTTCTATTCCCTCTATACTAAGTCATTACAGTTCCTGGGAACTTTTTACACAAATGATACTCAAGTATTCCAGGTATCCTCTCATGACACTGCACTGCGAGTTCTTGCAAACCGCAGTGTTTGTTTATATCTATGTTTTAAAGTGTTTTTGCAGATGAGTCAACTAGTTAGACTAGCAGACAAACAGGTCCATATAGATCAGTGGTTAACAGTCACTAGCAACAACAGCCTCCCCCGGGTCCTAATGCCTGTTCAGTAAGGCCTTTTCATTTATTTAGGAAGCGATGTAGACCTACTTGTAATTAAATAAAAAGTAAAATACATAAATAACATTAAGATACTTGTGTTTCTGAATAAATTAAATTAAAAGCAGTAACTGATGTCATAAAATCACAAGTCTGTTTTGATTTATAGGTCAGAAGCTATAGCTTATATGAAAAAGAAAAAAAATTCACAAAACATGACACTTGTAAATTAAATAATTTAATGTATATTCCTGAAAATATTTATTAATATGTAATACATTTTTTCAAGTTCATTACAGGAGTTCTAAAAGATTTTTAGGATTTTTACAACTCTTTTGCTTTAGGCCATCTATTAATGTTTAATCCTCAAATAAAAGATTTCAACTGCATCTGTCTAGGAAAAAAAAACAGCAGTGACTGATTTTATTACACTTTCAATGTACTCTTATTAAAAAAAGAACTTTATTAGTTCTAACAAATATAACTAGTTTTGAGTTTCTGCTCAAAACTAACCAAAGTGGTGTTTCAAAACAAAAGGAAATATATATCAGTTTCGCCATCAGCTATTGGCCAAAATGATTTGAAAAATATTAGCATATCAGATATTGGCAAAAATCTAATACTGTGCATGCCTACTAAATATAATTATAATGAAACAGCAAAGTTATGTATGCATTATTTTGGAACCTTTGCATAGTCTCCATAAACAAACACTTAAAATGTTGGACAAGAAAACATATTCATACCACCATTATGAAAGTATTAAAAAATATATATATATTTTTTTTTAACTTTTGAAAATGCTATAATGAATTATAATGAACAACTGTCAATTATAATTGTCCATAAATATACATTGTGATTATTTTGTTATATTTTTATATATTATATTGCAATATATTTATTTTGCAACATTTGAAATGTGATATGACATTTCATATGAAAATGTCTTATATCACTATTGCTGAGACATTCAGACACAAAGTACAAAGACTCAATGGTTACTTTTAGGGGTGTTCATGCTTGTGTTCAGTCTTTACAAGGACCAGCTAAAAATACAAGTACAATACTAATATTTATGTCTTAAATTCTTCACTTTCAAATTTTGGCAAAATATTATTGAAATACATTTTGTAAAATTATACAAATTTAGCATTGAATGAAAACAGCTCCAAAAACACAATATAATTGTTGACCAAACAGAATAAAATATTCCTGGGAGCTATGTAATAAATACATAAAATGTATATAATGATCTATACACACGTGTAAGAATGGAGTAGCAGCACCGCTAGACTTCTGATGCCTTTGGATTGCACACGTCTCAAATCCTTCTCCACACGCTGAAGATCCAACTCTTGCCACACCTCCAGACTTTCTCCTGTACTGCCTGAGAAAGAAAGAGGTTGCATGCAAGTTACAGTACTGAACCTTCTGTGAGGTCCTATACACCAATAAAACTTTTCATATGACAAACATAAAAAGGTTTCTTAAGCCATAATTTAGCTTAAATGGCAATTTTACACTCTCTCCCTGTCTTACCCCAAGAATTAAACAGACCATTTCTGTTACTATGTCTTTGAGATGTCTAGAAGTAAGTTAGCCTCTGTAATAACTGTGGCAATGGGAAAAAAGTTTCTGACTGGGCAAAACATTAAAGTGTTAATGCATACATTTTTTTTTGATAGGTAATGGAAGATCAAAAGTTTCAATGATTGCTCTTTTGCACTGCGGAGAATTTTTTGACTTCCAAATCTAAAAATGCAAAGATCAAGAAAATCCTAATCACCTGTTACTATTCGTTTGGGCTCATTTCTGGGTAGCTGACAGGAATCTTGTCTGAGAATAACCCTCTCATCCACTTCAATCACCTCCTCATACAGAACTTCCGGCATACACACCTCCTAAAACAACAAACACTTGTATAATACACAGCTCGTACAACAACAACAAACTTGATTATCTAGTTTTTGGTGAAAAGGAAACAGGTTAGCCTGGCATGGCTAGTTAGTTAATATAGTTTGCTTGTGTTGTTCAGTAATTGACTTTACAATGCCAAAAACCGAATGAGCTGCAATTCAATAAAATAACCAACAGTACATAATATTTATGTATGGTCCTCAGGAGGTTCACAACCACATAAAATTAAAAAAATAAAGAAAAGAAAAAAATCTACATTTTATTTTACACATGTGGTTTTTTTACATTCTTTTACATTCTTCAATAGCTTGGTATGACACACACTATCACAATACTAAAACAGCAAAAAGAACAGGGTAAAGATAAATATCACGCCATTGTTTTGGCCAAAAGAAACTGACTGAGACGACTTGCCCAGTCAAGTCATTTTTGAAAAATACCCTTGTCCTATTGAACACAGTTCAACCTCTCTGTTAAAATCTAACTTCCCTTGTTATGTTTTGTTTCACATTTTAACCAAAAGCTTTTACAAAAACATGATGATGCAGGAATTTTACAATGCAGAATTCAAAGACACAATTCCAATGTTAAACCAGGTATTTGAAACAAACATGCAAAACCGCTACTAAACAAATCAAGCAACTGTAATTCAAAACTTTTGATATTGCTTTTGGACACCTTCCACATTGGACAATTAGCTCCAGAATCCCATTTTTATTGTCTTCCAAAGCTATCAAAGCACACTCTGATTACCATCATTTTGTGACCTTTGATTTAGATAACTAATGTTATAGCAGTTATACGTGTTTTATAAGTGTCGTCTTCTACAGTCAGTTTCCTCCCAACTACTCACTTGGTGGCTTACCAGTATACTCTAATGGCCAAGTTTGTGCTCGTATAGTTGTGTAACATTCTGGACTGTCTCTATAAGTATGATGCTAAATTACTAATTCTCACCAGTTTTGTTTTTTTATTTTTTTAAGTAATTTGTGTTTATGTACAAATCCTTGAAGATTGCTCTTGTTTACTTCCGTCAATTGAAATCTATTACTTTTGAAGCCCTTGGATGCTTTTCCTTCCTGCACAAGCCAGTAGCAGTCTCTGGATACAGGGAAGCATTGGAACATACAACTTAGAACCTAAAGACCAACTAGTTTCCAAATGGTTCAGAATGAATCTTGTCAGCAAACAGAATCAAAACTTTAAAGTTACTGGGATGAATCTACATCATCACCACTACTTACCAGATCAAACAGGTTAGGTCGTGCTTGCGTGCCAATATGTAACAAGTCCCGAAATCCGCGTGTCACCAGCAGTGCTGTTCTTTCGCCCTGTCGCTCTAGTAAGGCATTAGTCGCCACTGTGGTGCCCATTCGAATCCAGCCAATCTGAGAAGTGTCCAAGGGCTGATCTCGAGGAAAGCTCTTTCCCGTCTCCTGTTTAATTCATGAACCCAACAAACAAACAGACTTTCATAGAATACTTAAGTAGACTGTTCACCTAATTCTTACCTTCTGTCCTTCCCAGATCTAATCCATAACCACAAATCTAACTACGTCCAAATATATTCATGTCTTTCTCCTCACCTCCTCCAGTACTCGGCGAATACCCTCAGTAGGGGCGTCTCTGTAGTTCTGAGGGTCATGTGACAGCAGTTTTAGGACTCTCTCTCTACCGTCCGGCAAACGGGCGAACACATCTGTGAAGGTTCCTCCCCGATCAATCGCAAAATCAAACTTCCCTTTAGTTTCAGCCATGCTGGGAAACAAACTGCAAAGAGCATACACAAAAGCATACACAACTTTTTTTTTTTTATTATTTTTGTATTTTGTACTCTTACACGCACCAAGGCTATTTTGTGGAAACCGTGATACATTATTTTTGTCAGGGAAAATAGAAAACATTATAAATGTTCCCTTTACTTTCATTTTTAATCAATTTAATGAGTTCTTGCTAAATAAAAGTATTATTTTTATTATTATTATGAAATTCTGTCTTCAATTACTAATCCTCATGTCATTCCAAATAGGCATGATTTTCTTTCTTCTGTGAAAGAAGACACTTTGAAAAATGCCCCAGCGTTTTTTATAGATACAAGATATAGATACAATGAAATTGAATGGGATCCACTAACGTTACCGTTTTGAACCCAACTGTCTTTCAGTTTGTGGAAAGAAACATTCTTCAGAATATCTTCTTTTGTGTTCCACTGAATAAAGTTTTTTATTGGAGTTTTTTAAGTGATGATAATAAACATAATCCGAAGAAAGTGCTTTAATGTTAGGTTTAAATTTAGAATTTATTGCTTCGTGAATTTGGTATTTACCCATCATACAAATGAATCTTGGACATAATCTGGCTCCTTACTGCCAGAAACATCACAGTGAAAAAGAACCTTAATGACTGAACTGTTACACGTCTGGAAAAACACAAGAAATATGGATACTGAAATATGAACACAGATGTTCGGGGTAAGAACAAAGTTAAGTGAGATTCTTCCACCTTTAGGAAAATGAAAGAAGAAAAATTCATAAAGGTTTGGTACGACATTTTTTCAATGATTTATAGTTAGAACGTGCTTTTGCAAATAATTAACCAATACAGACGTGGAACGAATCTATGATCAATATAAAAGCGTGTACAAAACGCAGTAGATGCTCAGATGTTATAAACAGGTGCACATGGACACTAAAAGCTTAAAGGGCAGCACAATCCCTTAAATCTTAACTAGGCGAAAGATCACCGACTACATAACACACGTTGCAATGTTTCAGTCATTATATGCATTGCATACATGCACGTATGAACTATCAGACAATAACATCATTAGAATGTTCTGCTGTACTTACAATTGAGACGCAGTGAAACAAGAAGCAAAAGATAACTCCTCTCCTGTCGCTCTGTTCACCACTACCGTTATGAAGCGACACCTCACCAATCCGACGCGAGTGAACTCAGTGAAGTTCAGCACCACCTCCGGTACGCTGCCCCCGCCTTCTGAGATATCAAATGACCGAGCCCGTGTTCTCCCACAGGGGGCGCGTCATGCACAGGAGTTAGCAGATCGGTGGGTGAGGCCAAAACAAAGGGGTGTTTTCGACCATGTTAGCTGATTGGCTCACATCACAGTGACAGTTATGTTTCGGCGTGGGGACAGGTTATTCTTAAAGGAATAATTCACCCATTGCAAACATTGTAAACCAGCAACTCTTAACCATTAAAACCATTACATTATGTTTTCCAGTGTGTTCTGGGCTATATTGCATTAGAATCTAGTGGTTTTAACATGTCACCAATAGAAGGCAACGAATTACCAACAGGTATCATTACAGTTTCCATTAATACAATGCGATTCCCATTATAAGCATTAAAACCGCAACAAAATCTGAGGGTTTTTGTTTTGTTTTATTTTATTTTACTTTATTTTCCAGTATGACTTATTTTATTTACTCCCCTCATGTACATTAAAACATTACACTGCACTAAAGAGTTTGTCAGAACAGTCGCCAAACATGTCTTAGGGTTACATGACCATTTAAACTTAAAAGAGACTTGAAAAGAGCAAAGCCTGAAAGAGAAATAAGTACAGTAATTTCGAATGTACATTTTCATACATCTTACAATAAAGCAAATACTTTTAATGAAGAAAAAGTACATATCTCCACTGGCAACTAACATAGAGGGGAAGATTAATAAATAATTTAATTAAATACTTTATTCAAAATAAAATAAAATAAAGTAAAGTAAAATAATGTAAAATAAAATCTTGCGGTGGTCAGCAGATGTCAGTGTAG